>NW_019154092.1:3498366-3672986 GCF_002288905.1 Enhydra lutris kenyoni | reverse complement strand
GCGGCGGCGGCGGCGGAGGAAATCCCACCCCACGGGTAGCGGCGGCGGCGGCGCGCTGATGTCAGCGCGCCCCTTAAGGTGGACCGAGCGGAGAGGCGGGGCAGGGGGCGGGATCGGGGAGGGGCTGGACGGAGCTGAGCGCTTCTTGGACGCGCCCCGCCCCTGCCCCGCCCCACACCCTCCTCCCGGGGCGCTGGGCGGCTGAGCCTCCCAGACACCGGAGCTACCGAGCCCCTTGGGCCCCGCCGGCGCTGACATCTGGCGCGGCGTTCAGGACGCGGGCGCGGCCGCTCCTCGCTTTGGTGCCCTGGCCAGGCGAGTCCCCGCGGCACTCTGAAGCGACGCAGCTGTCGTCGCACACTTGCAGTGCTGGCCCACCGGGTGGACAACGCAGAGAACGCCAGGCCCCCTGATCCCGGCCCGCAGGTCCTGGCGCTGGGGCATGTTGGTCCCCTCCCGGACCTCTTCGCAGGTCTTTCCCTTAACATCTCGGAGCCGGTCCCTGGGGTCAGATTGATGTTCTTGTTTCATGCTATTCCCGAACAGGGCCAGACCTCTCTCATCCGGAGACCTCCTGGCATTTATGAGGGTGGGAAATTTGTGACATTGTTTATTTCTTGCCCATCTCACAGCGCTCGGTTGTAAGGGTAAGGAGGACAAGGCTTCCTTGCCCAAACTGCAGGTTCGGGAGTGTGTGTAGGTGGGAGAGCTAGGGTCGGTTGAGCCCCTCAGCCTCCCAGAGGCAGGGTGGAGCGCCCCTTGGGAAGCCTGTGAAGCACTGGGCATCTTGCCCCGCCGGGGATAGGCCTGTGGGCAGGCCCACCTCCTGCAGGAAATCCCACCCGCCAGCTCCACTGCTGCTGCCCACTTAAGGTGGACCCATGCCTTTGCAGTGCCTGGCTGCAGTGTGGCCAAAACAGGCTGAGCAGCCAGGGAGAGCAGTGCAGAACCTCTGGGAGGCTGGGACCTGGGTCAAGCTCTGAAGCCTCCACAGTGAGGACCAGCAAGTCTCTGTTCCCTTGAACATAGCCCCAGGGCTCTCTGCTTGGAAACCAAGAGCCATCAGCGCCCTCCCAAGGTGGGAATCCACTGGGGCTTCGAAGGGGGGTCCTCACCCTCCTTGGCCCTGGGCTCCTGCTCCTCTCTGGCCAGAATCCCTTGCTGCCCAGGGACCACTTTCTCAGGCCATGCTGCCACAGGCCCTGGGGCTCCTTGGCCTGGAAGCCCCTCCCTGCCTATACGTGGGCCTTGTGAAGGCCCCAGCCCCAGCTTGGCAGGCTGCTGGCTGTGAGCCATTAAAAAGACCCTGGGCTGGGGGGCTGAAACTGGGGCATTAGTACAGCTCCTTAAGAATAGAAATGTTCATGGGCCTTTTCCCGTAACACTCCAGCTGTAGCCTCTGCCTGGTGGGGAGCCCACTACAGGGGGCCTAGCATAGGGTTGGGGGGCACCCTAGCACTGAGTGGCAGGCTCAGGACACAAAAGTGAGTGAAGAGCGGACACCTCCTTACCTCTGCCCATGGTGCCTCAGCACCTGGAGATGTAAGGTCCAGGGTCTTCACAAAGACTCTGGCCAAAAGATGCCCCACCCACAGCTTTGCCATTGCTCCCACTCTTCTGGGACCCCAAGCCCTGGAAGCCTCTGGATGCAGGCACACCCATGGGGAGCCTCCCCACAGGCTCCCAAATTGGACTCAGGCCCAGGTCTGACTCTGGGTCTGTGTAGGGGTACCAGGACAGCTGAAAGTTGTGGAGTGAGCACCAACTGCTGGTCATGGGGAGAAGGGGTGCTTGGTGCCTCCTTGGTGAGGTCCCTGCAGATTTCCTGGGCAGAGGGGAGTCCTGGGTCGGGGGAGGGGAGAAGAGCGGGGGAGACCCAGTGAGGCCTCCGGCCCAGGATTCCTCCCCTGCTGAGTTAAGATCCCAGGGAAAAGGAAAGCAGAGCAGAAAGCTTGCCCAAGGGACTGACCTGGAACAGAAAGGTATATCAACTCACTTCTCACTCCATCCCCAATACCAACAGCACCCCAATTATGGCCTACCGTTGCCTCTGCCACAGGGAGGAACTCACCTGAAAACACAGTTGCTGAGGGGCTTGGGAGAGGCCCCACTGGCATCCCTGTTCATCCCAGTGGGACCGGATGTCAGGACTGCACGTCTCCCTTTCTGCAGCACTCTGCAGTGTCAGCAAGCCACCTGTAATGTAGCCTGGTCACAGCACATCTCTGTTCCCCAGCCACTGTGAGGGGCCTACCCTGCTGTTGGGGTTGTCCCCACCCCTTGGAGACACAACTCTTCACCCAAGAGGGAAAAAGTCAGCCTGGGGTTTCACATCAAGTGGGATTCATCTTATATTAGAGCCCAAAGCAAAAACAATGTTCAACAACCATTCTGTACTCAGTGAAAGGGGAGTCTGACTGCCTTTTCCTGAAGGATCAGGCCTGGGCCAACCTTTCATGCATCAGTGCAACCTGCAGAGGCCCAGGGGGAAGCAACAGCTGTCTTACGTAAGGACTCCAGTTCATCAAGACAGGTAAGGTACACAAGCTTCAGTGTCCCTCCTTGGCCGGAAGGGCCTCTGTGCCAACACTGACTTCAAGAGCACCCAGACCTGTGCCTCTAGAGGCATAAGGCTGCCAGGACACAACAGATGCACAGCATCCTTTGGAAGTGCTTCTCTGAGGTTTAGAACAAGACACGTCACAGGACACACAGAACACGTGGAGACATCGGATAGAGCAGGGCCCAGCCAGTAGACCCTGGCCACACCGTAAAGCACCTCAAGCAGGTGTCAATGGCCAAATGCCGAGTGAGGGTAATCTATTCCAGGGCCAGGTCCAAACTTGCTCTGCAACCCCTCACCCACATCGGAGGGCTGTATGGCCACACTCTGGATCCCCACTGGCCTCCCAGGACACACGTTACGATGTGTGACCACATGCTTTGAAAAGCCTGCTGGTGCACCAAAAACCCTCTTCCCCCACCTAGGACACCATTCAGACGCCATTTGTTTTACAAGACAAGCCCCCAAATGGCACCCTTTTACATTCTTGCAAATGGCCCTTTATTTAAAGCTATTGCAGATATCCACAATTCCACCCAGATGGAGATGCCATGAGTGAGCAGGTAGGCCAATTTTCTCTGAGGACAGCAGCAGGGTAACCAAAGAGGGCTGTGGGGCCAAGCTCCCCACCCACCCAACACACTGCACCAGACTGGACAAGTGTGCTATGGGACCGGCTTTTCCCTCCGCCAGGGCCGAGGGCCAACCAAACGCAGCCTTGGCCAAAGCCTGGAAACCTACTTGGCCTTCCCATGTGAAAAGCCAGGGTGTACTCCGGTGCTCTTCCTTTCCCTCCCCCAGAGGCAAGAAACAGCAAGACCCAGCAGAAGCCCACCTACTCCTTACCACAAGGCAGAAACACACGCCACAGCAAGCACCCCTGCCCCACCTTGGACACAGCATGGCCCCAGAGGCCAGCAGCAGCCCCAAGCCCGAGGCAGAGCCAGGGGTGGCAAGTGGGCTCTGCAGCGCTGCCCCAGCACCCCGGAGCCAGCGGGCACCCACACTGCTCCCAGGACAGGGCCGGCGCACACACGGTCCTGCCCTCTGTGCAGGTTTCGAATGTGTCGTTTATTCACTATTTTTGATGACTATAAATAAGTGTTTCCACTATGGAAAAGAAAGTGAGCACAGTACATTTTCATGACTGGGGAATGGATTTTCTGAAGTCTTCTTCAATAGGGCAGAAACTTAGAAAAAAACAACCTGAATGTTGGAATTCAGTTCTTTATATAAAGTCCCTTGTAAAAACAAAACAGAATAAAAACAAACTGAAAAGAAGGGGCAGGGCAAAATTTAAAAAAAGAAAAAGGAGGAAAAGAACGGAAGGAAGAGAAAACAAGGGGCGGTGGCTTATTGCTCCTCCTCCGCTCCAGCCTTGCTCTCGGCGTCTTCCGACTCCTTGCTCTCCTCCTTCACGGAGAGAGCTTCTAGCTTCTCAGTCACCTTCTCGGCATCATTGTTTTTGCCTGACCCTGCTAAGACATAGGGGGACACAGTAAGAAAACCAAGAAGCACTGCTCTCTGCAGCCTACCCACCTACCATGGCCCTGGGCGAAGGCGTAAGAACAGGCCACTTCACCATGTGCCAGCCAAGCCAGCCTCCAGAGGCACACAAACAAGTAGGAGTTCATGTGGGGGACAAGAGTCAGGGAGCTCAGCTATGTCAGGTCACTTGCTATGGCAGCCATCGTCAGGCCCCCGACTGCGAGGACCTCCTGAGGCCCCTTTCGCTGTGAGCTCTAGCCAGATGTCACTGGATCCCCAGGCTGGGAGCTGTGAGGCCAGGCCAGGGAGCACATGCTTGGGGCCCTGATGGCCAGCTCACTCCCCAAGAAGCACTATGTGTCCCCAGATGGCTGTATCGCCCTTGACAGGTCGAGGTGGTCACAGCACCACGGGATGTTTCTGTGGCAGACGGAAAAAGCACCCGCCTGGGGCTGCAGCCGGATGCAGAGTGAGTCTGCGAGGAAGTCCCCTACCCAAGACACCATGTCACCTTTCTTTTCTCTCTCCTCGATCTCTTTCCTGCATTCTTCAAACTTTGTTTTGAATTTCTGTGCATCTGTGGAAAGAAGAGAAGAGACCTTCTAAGATCCCTGAGCAGTGAAGGGGACACATCTGGAGGGTCTGAAGAGTCAAGATTCACCAAAGGCTCATCCCATGGCCAAAATGGACTTAAGGACACAGCCTTGGGCTCACTGCTACCCAGACCAGGCAGTAACTGTTTCTTGAGTCCCTCCTGAGACTGGTGGCTATGTTGCGCTGTCTCCCTCCATCTGACTGTGTGACAACCTGGGCACAGCAATACATGGCACTGGCGGCCATACACAACCAAGGGGAGGAGCCTCCCTCCCACTCTGTTCTCCACTCACATCAGAGTTCCTGCTAAATGAGGCCCACTGGGCACTTCTGACAATCGGGGCTAGAAAGGGACATGCCTGCCCCGGGCAAACTGAATGCCTAGTCCCCTTTGAGGTTAAAAGGGAGAAGACCCTGCTCGTCACCTCAAAGCCCAGATGAGGCCTCATCGGCACACGGCTCAAGGTGCAGGGCTTGCATCCTGCCCCCAAGAGAGCACTAGACAGCAGGGTGGGACCAGTCCCTACCATACACTTCCCAGGCACTACCGGTTCTCCCCGAAAAGCTACACAGTCAGATGGGCAGCTGCAGTCAGGCGGTCCCCACAGCCCGGCACCCTGCTGCTTACTTTCAGCATTTAGGAAGCGGATGGCCAGCAGCTCTGGCTTGGGGCACTCGTCGGCAAAGTCAGCGTGGGTGTTCCAGACCCAGGCACGGTCGCTGCCCGCATTCGGCTTCAGTTCCATCATCGGTGTGACTGGGGAAGAGGAGCCATGTGAGAGTCCTGTCAACTGCGGCAAGGCCAACTGGCCCCAAAGGCCCTGGTTGCCAACTGAAGGTGCTAAACGAAGGACCCCTGGTGGAGGTCCACCAACCAGGCCTAAACGAAATCCTGTAGGATATAGATCTTAAACATGTTTCTTTGCAAACACCTCGTATTCACTTAAAACCAAGACTGCTCTAAATGTGGAAACAGGGCAGCCTGCTCCCTGACCCCAGAACATCTCAGCAAGTGTCTCCAGTTCCACTGGAACAAGGGCTCCAACACCAGCAGAGCCGCTCACATCTAACCCTCCCTCCCTGTGGAGCACCCATCACATGGCTGTGTCCACATTCAGTCACACCATCAGAGACCTGGCCCATTGGGACGTGGGGGACAGAAACCATACGTGGGGTGACCACCCTGGAAGGCATGGGGTCAGATCAGGGCAACCACTCTGACACTGTCCAGGGACCTGGAGGACGAGGCCACCAGAAGAGGACACAGTGGGGCTTGTGACATACATCATGGAAGACAAAGCCATGACCTGAAATAAGCACAGCTACCCTGGTGTCCTTGGGCTTTGCGCAGCCCCAAGGCGGAAAAGGGAGACAAGTTGCACAAAGAACAAGAGCAGCCCCAATGCCACCCCCACCAGTGTGCCCCTGCACCCCTGGCAGAGGTCTCCAGGGATGTGGGTCGGCCCATGCCAAGCCCCAAACACACATGACCGTCTGAACCATGAACAGTCACATCATCTCAACACCTGGCAAGCCCTTGAGCTGTAGGGAGCACAGAGGTGCCACTGCCTCCTCCTGCCACCACCCACTGGCACATCAAGGGTCTATGACATGTTCCAGGCTCAGAACCTGCCTACAACCTGGAAACTACCCAGTAACCTGACCAAGCTCTGGAAGCAGCACAGGGTGTCAGGAAGACCCCTGGGGAACGATTCAAATTGGAGTGGAGGCCAAGGGCCAGAGAAGACAGGTGGGGGTGGTGGGGTTCACAAGAGGATACCCAAGCAGCCCCTAAGGAAGGGCATGAAAGGGGCGCCTGGGTTGCTCAATCAGTTAAGTGTCTGCCTTCGGCTCCGGTCATGGCTCCGGTCATGATCTCGGGGTCCTGGGGGGATGGAGCCCTGTGTTACGCTCCCTGCTCAGTGGGGTATCTGCTTCTCCCTCTCCCTCTGCCTCCCTCTTGTGCTTACTAGTGTGCTTGCTCTCTCAAATAACTAAATAAAATCTTTAAAAAAGGAAGGACATAAAAGCCCCTCTGCACCACCCCTCAGGGTCTCTGCAAACCCGCCCATCCTTCCACACCATCTTCAAGAGCTGTTCTGCTCAGGTTCCTGCCTGGTCACCCTGTGTGCCCTGATGAGGGGCCCCACCCTGCCAGACATGTATTCTACCCAGTACGGCAGACATGGCCCTGGATCCAGAATGCAGCCCCAAGCATGTCTGCTTCCCAATACACACAGCATTGCAGGACAATCCAGAACCCAAGAGACTGATTTGGTGGGGACCTTACTGTCACCCCTTCACAGATCAGGCCCGATGCGGCTTTTCCAGCCCCCAGCCCCACCCCCACCATATTGAACCCAAGGATGATGCCATCACTCCTGTCCAAAGGCCTCAGCCTGTCACCACCCACTACCTGTTCAGTCTCACAGGCACAGGGATAAGGTAGCCACCTTCTCCCCCCACCCTTTTCCCCTTTTGTGTCCTTCTTAGGAGACACCCCACAGGGACAAAACACACCCAAGAGTGGGAACGCTTCCTGCTGGGCACATCTAATACATATGGGAGCACATGCCCTGACAACACACAACCTCATAGTCCCAAGCCCACATTGGGGCTCTGTGTCCACCCTGTCATGTCCTATCTGCCTGGACTCCACACCTCGTATGTCAGAAACTTCTCTGAAAGTCTGCTCCGAGTTCAGAGCACGTGGGAACACCTCATTTCCCACTCTAAGTTCTGAACACACCATGAATATGCGCCCCATGTCCCACTGCACTCCTGGGCACCCAGTGCAGCACTGAAGGCAACCTGGCCAAAGACCTGAGGTGTCCTCGTGCGAGACTCAGAGTAAAAACACACCCCCCAGGGGCGCTTGGGTGGCTCAGCGGATTAAAGCCTCTGCCTTCCGCTCAGGTCATGATCTCAGGGTCCTGGGATCAAGTCCCGCATCAGGCTCTCTGTTCAGCAGGGAGCCTGCTTCCCCCCACCCCTCTCTCTGCCTGCCTCTCTGCCTACTTGTGATCTCTCTCTGTCAAATAAATAAATTAAAAAAAAAAAAAAAAAGAAACACACCCCCCAGAAGCCACCTACTGTAGTGGTTGGCGCATATCTTCAGGGTCTTGTCCCTCCTCATGAGGAGGCGGATGGTCCCTTTTTCCTTATGCTTCAGAAGCTTAACGTCACCAGTGCCTCGTTCCTTCCACTCTGGGAGATCATTCTCTGAAGCGAATCGGAATAGCTTTGCCCGCCTTCAAGAAAAGCCATTGAGAGAGAACTTAGATGAGCAAAGAGAGAAGTAAGTAGTGAAACACTGACTTGGAAAGAACACTGGTTTTCTGTGCACTGAACAAATGGCTGTATCTGGCGCCTCCAGAGACGGCCTTTGCTTTCTTTGACCATCTAGGACTGTTGGTCAAAAAATTACCAAAAGAGCAAGACAATAACAAATTTCAACATAAAGACCCAACTTCTCAGCAAACATACCTCCGAATACACCAAGCTATCCTGTGATCACAGTGCCGGGGAGCCCCTGGGGTCCCATAGGGCCACAGGGATAACATGGAAGCAGGTGAGATCAAGGACCCCTGCCCTCCAGGACCCCTGCTGTGAGATGCCCCCCCCCCCTGCCTTCCCGGGCCCCCCAACCCAGAGAGAGGGCTGCAGACCTCCTCTCAGGCTGCCAGGCTCTGGCCAACACCCTGCCTTCCTGCCCAGAATAGCACCTCATACTGGGCCCAGCCAAGGCCCCCACCCAGCCAGGCACTGAAGCCCACATGATGAGCCCAGCAGTCCTGCATTTAGGGCTTTAGGCCGAAGCCCTCCATTCCCTTTCCCTACCCAACCCAAGCAGTGTTGGTCCATTTCCTGCATAACACTCTGTTCTCTCCCCCAAGCTAAGGGAAACAGTGCCCTCACAAGGATGCCACCAGAGCTTTCACCTGGAGCTCAAGGCCCCAGACGAAAAGGCCTGACCTGTTGGCCTTGCTTCCCTCAGGAAGGTCCTGTGCCCAGGGCCGCCAGGAGCAGTTCTTAGCCCTTTGTGGGCGCACATTTGTGTGACAGCAACAGCACCAGCAGCAGTCCCCAGTTCTGGGAGAAACCAGTCCCTGGCTATCGCACCATTTCTGGACAAAGCAGTGATGTGAAGAACCAGTGTCTTCAGGGACACGCCCACCACTCTCTGAGACCAAAGGGGTATATGTGACTCTCCCTCCCCAGACCTTTGGGGGTGGTGGGAAGGGGTTCGTCTCCCCAGTCGGCCTTTCTTAGAGGGAGGGTCACTGTCCCTGCCCCCCACTCACACCCTCATCTGGCTTCTTCAATAGAATCTGAAGTGGAGGGGGGTGGGCAGTGAGGGAACTCCATAGCTTAGACAGGAAAAACACTCCAGCCTATTTCCATTAGCTTGTAAGGGAGCTTAGTGTTTCCTGTGATTGAGTCTCAGCAGTGCTGATTTTTTCACAAACATCTCAACACATGGCTGGTTCCAGTGCTACTTAAAAATGTCCCTTGCCGGGGCGCCTGGGTGGTTCAGTTGGTTAAGCCTCTGCCTTCAGCTCAGGTCATCATCTCAGTGTCCTGGGATCGAGCCCCACATCAGGCTCTCTGCTCTGTGGGGAGCCCTGCTTCCCCCTCTCGCTCTGCCTGCCTCTCTGCCTACTTGTGATCTTTCTCTCTCTGTCAAATAAATAAGTAAAATCTTAAAATTTAAAAAAAAAAAAAAAAAAGTCCCTTGCCATTGGAGCTTCTCACTGAAGGTGCCAAAAAACATGTGGAGAGTAATTTTTAGAAAGTAATCTTGGTAGGCCTAACACTATCCACTTTCACTTATAATTCCAGGTGTTACTCTGTGTGTTAAAAACACTGAAATGGGAATTCCCAAACTTTAAGATGCCAGAATCTATCATGCAAAAGAAAAAAAAAATAATAATAATAATAATAATGGCAGACTCCCTGTTCAACCAGAGGAAGGGTGCTGAGGGAGTCTTAGAAGTAACAAGCCTGGAAAGTGGCAAGGACAGGGGGCTGGTGAGATGCACCTTTGTGGACAGAGCAGCAGGGACAGGACACCAGGGAGCACCTGTGCTCTCCACAGCACTGGCCACCAGAAGCAGGGGCACCCAGTGAAGAGTTATCCAACCAATGTATTCTAACAGCTGCCCTGATTTCCACATTAGCCATCACACAATTCCAAGCCCTTTCTTCAAGCCTCGGTCCAATTGAAAGTCAGGCCAAGACCCTGAAACCCCTAAAAACCGTAACTTCAATCTCACACTAAAGATTCCTATGTCTGGAGCAACATGAGCTTACTTACATTTTAAAAAGCTCTTCTTCATCTTCTTCCAGCGTTTTAATTTCTTGCTCAGGAAGAGAAACTATAGGCTCAAACTGGGGGTCGTGGTTGGACTCGTCGGCATTCTCAGTGGAGGTATCATGGTCCTCATGGGTGTCCTGTGGATTGAGGTGCAGAGAGGTGACTCTGCTGGCCCTGGAGCCTGGCCCCCACACAGAGGTCAGCAGTACCGACAGTGGGCAATCTCTCCTAGTGATCTGCCTCATCCCAAAGCAAGAGATTATGCCCACAGTCTTTCACATAAAGAGAGGTTTGCACCCACATTGAGAGTGCAGTAAAATGAACGTCAGCACCCTCCCCAGATGCATCAAACCCATGTGTGGACGGCGGGATGGAGGTCCCTAAAGCTGGGCCCCCTACTGGCCAAAGAGACACTGTTTCACCACTTTCCACCTCTGTTTCCTCACCTGGAAAATGTGAATAATGACAATGCTAAGTGAAGATTAAAAGACACAATGACAGAGCAAAGCCTAAAGAAGAGTGCCACTCTTTAAGCAAATAGCAACCCTTTGAATTTTTACTGGTTGGGGGGAAAAAAAAAATCAGTGCTGTTGTTACTGAACAGGGCAAAAAAGTTACTACCCAACTGTTAGTATTTACATGGAATTCACAGTCCTGTCAGCAATTTTATCTTACATCAGAAAGTTGATGCCTCGACAGAAATCACACAAACGAGAGCAGTAAGATCCTGATCCAGTTTAGAAAACTACATAGCACAGAGGATCATAATTTAGGTTAAGTCTTACAAAACACGTGGTTTGGTGATCTGTAGTCCATAAAAAGCTGGGAGGCTTTGCTACCAAACTCGAGCCAAAAAAGAACAAATATAAGGCTTCGTTGCTTTCCTTGGTTGAACAGCAACTGCGGCTCCGCCGAGGGCAGCTCAACCCGAGTAGATGCCCGCAGTCAACAAAGCCGCCCCCACCCTGGGTCGGTGAGGCCACGACCCGACCACCTGGCTGGAACGCGAGCTTTCGCGACAGAGGCCTGTCGCGGTTCAAGACGTGAGAACAGAATGAATGAAGTGCTGCGTAGGCGACGGCAGGAAGGGACGCACGGTTTTGGTGGGAACCCTGCAAGTGGGCCGAGCCGGAGGAAACCGGCCATCGGCCCCTCATCTCAATCGAGCAGCGAAGTACACTAGAGACCAAGAAGCCGGGCGGCGGGCCTCCCCACGCCCCGATGGGGCTCCCGGCCCCACCTGGGACCGCCCCAAGGTCACGCGGCCGCCCCGCAGCCCCCGAACACGCGCGCCCCAGGCATCGCGAGCCCTGGCCCCGAAGGCCCCAGGTCGCGCTCCCCAAAGCTCCAACCACGCGCCACTGAGGCCCGCAGGCACCGAGCCCTCAAGCCAGCGGTGGTTGGTGGTGTCGGCGGCGCGGGCCGCCCACGTGGCCGCCAATAGCGGCCTCGGCCTCCAGGCCCCCACCCAGTCCCCGTCCGGGCCCGGCCGCACCTTGGCGGCCGCCATGGGGGCGCGGCGGCGGCGGCGGCTCGGCTGGCTCGGTCGTCGCTGGCTCCGCGGCCTCTCGGCGGCTGGTTGTAGCTCCTTTCCTCCGCGTCTGGCGCCGGCGCCTCCCGCCCTCCCGCTCTTCCCTCCGCCCCGCGACCCGAACCCCGACCCCTGACCCCGGCGGCGGGAAACGCGACGCGATTCAAAACCAGTGCAGCTTTATTGGCTCACACTGCGGACACTCTCATTGTCCAGCCCGCCCCGCGCTTCCCGCCAAAACGCCCGCGGCGCATGCCCGGCCCGCCCGGCAGCCAGAGGAGCGTGCACTCCCGGCAGCCCTAGCGCGCACTTCCGCCCCTCGGCGGCGCGCACCCCTGGAGCTCACCAAGGGGCAGGGAAATCGAGGCTGGCGCATGGCGATGACGTCACCGGAAGCCAGGATGATAGAGACGCTCGGCCTCGGCTGCACGCGTTGGCTGACGGGAGAGTGGCCAGCAAGGCGAGCGGCCGGCGTACCCCATACCCGAGACCCGAACGTGAGCACCGAGGGTTCGAGTCCCACCCCCGCCCGGGGCGGAGCCGGCGAGGGGCCTCGCGGCATTGCAGCCGCCGCTCTGAGCGCCCGCTTCCTTTGCCGGGCCCAGGACCGGGCAGCGGAGGCGGCCCTCGCGGGGGACCCCAGTCTGGGCAGCTGACCGACCGGACGATGAGTGACAAGCTCGACAACGAAGTAAAGTGAAGGGAGATGTTGATGGGAGACGGAGGAGGAGATGGAGGAGAACGGGATGTGGGGGGAGATGGAGATGGAGGCGGGATAGGAAACCTCTGGGAGAAAATGGGACAGGGGGTAAGTTGGGAGAGGGGAAAACGGAACGCGGGTAAGGCTGGGTGTAGATGCACTAGTGGAGGTCGGGGTGTGGGGCAAGGGGCCCTGGGACGTTCAGGTTCTAGGGTCCAGCCCTCAGCCCAGTCCTTGCCTGTCTCCACACAGGGCCCTGTGCCCATGGAGGGCTGCGACCAAGACAGCAGCAGTGCCCAGGGTAGCTCTGCAGCAGTAGCCCCCCAGGAGGAAGACAAGGAGGAGGAAGGGGGTGCTGAGGCGGCTGCAGAGTCCGTGCCTCAGCCAGGGCTCTACAGCTACATCAGAGACGACCTGTTTACCTCTGAGATCTTCAAGTTGGAGCTGCAGAACGTGCCCCGCCACGCCAGCTTCAGTGATGTCCGACGCTTTCTGGGCCGCTTTGGCCTGCAGCCTCATAAGACCAAACTCTTTGGGCAACCTCCCTGCGCCTTTGTGACATTCCGCAGTGCTGCTGAGCGGGATAAGGCCTTGCGTGTGCTGCATGGTGCCCTCTGGAAGGGCCGCCCACTGAGCGTGCGCCTGGCCAGGCCCAAGGCTGATCCTATGGCCAGAAAGAGGCGGCGTGAGGATGAGGGTGAGCCAGCAGCCACATGTATCGCAGATGTAGTGACACCTCTTTGGACCGTGCCCTATGCTGAACAGCTGGAGCGGAAGCAGCTGGAGTGTGAGCAGGTGCTACAGAAGCTTGCCAAGTGAGTGTGGGTGCAGCAGCCCCTTGGCCCCAGAGCTCTGCTCTGTGCTTGTTCAGCCCATTCTGTGCCTTGTACAGACATCCTCAGGGCCTGCACGGTCTCTTGGGTAGTTAGCTGGTAAAACCCATGTATAAGCAGTGTGCTTTCCTTGGTTGAGGGTCATGAGGGAGGGGCCAGGTACCTGGGCATTTAGAGAATGGCTGGGGATGGCTGCAGGGGAAGCGGACTGAGTCCAACCTTGGCCCCAACTCATCCTGCAGGGAAATTGGGAGCACCAACCGCGCCCTGCTGCCCTGGCTACTCTCACAGAGGCACAAGCACAACAAGGCCTGCTGCCCACTGGAGGGGGTTAGGCCATCACCCCAGCAGGTCAGGTCCGGCTGGTGTGGCCAGAAACTCCTCTCATGTCCTTGAAGGAGCTCTTCTCACCTATTTCTGCCATCCCTCTTCTGCTTTGCATTTGCTGTTGGTATTCATGGTGTGACCGTTACTTGTTGTCAGCCCCATCCCTTGGATGGCCAGGGTAAGGGCAGACATGTCTCTCTGCCTCCCTGCAGACCGAGTATCGTAATAAGTGTGAGTTTCTGGTCGGCGTTGGGGTGGACGGGGAAGACAACACAGTCGGCTGTCGGCTTGGCAAGTACAAGGGCGGGACGTGTGCTGTGGCCGCCCCCTTTGACACCATGCACATCCCTGGGGCCACCAAGCAGGTGGTGAAGGCCTTCCAGGAGTTCATCCGGTGAGGGCTTATGGCTGGGCTGTGGGCCCCAAGAAGTTCCGAGGTGGTAACTCTCTCTCTGGGAGCCGAGAGTCTGCCTGGGGGGATTCTGGGATTGTGATCTGGCGGGTGTGGCTGGAAGAGAGAGCAGGGATGCTCACCCAGTCCTGGTTGGCAGATGTTGGGGGACTCAGGGCCATTCATGGCTCCCACAGGTCCACTCCATACTCCGCGTACAACCCAGAGACGTATTCAGGCCACTGGAAGCAGTTGACTGTGCGCACCAGCCGCCGTGGCCAAGCCATGGCCATTGTCTACTTCCACCCCCAGGTCTCAGGCGGGGTGGCCCTCCTGGGGGAGGATGTCTGGGCCACAGCGAGCTGTGACGCAGCCTTACAAGGCCTTTTCTGCTGCTTACCCAGAAACTGGGCCCTGAGGAACTGGCAGGGCTGAAGGCCTCCTTGGCGCAGCACTTCATGGCGGGGCCAGGCAAGGCCACTGGGGTGACCTGCCTCTACTTTGTAGAGGAGGGACAGCGGTGAGGAGCTTGGGTAGGGGTGGGGTGGGTCCCTGCAAGGGCTGGTGACACTGACAGACGTAACCCTACCACCCACAGAAAGACTCCCAGCCAGGAGGGCCTGCCCCTGGAGCATGTGGCTGGAGACCGGTGCATCCATGAGGACCTGCTTGGGTTGACTTTCAGGATCTCTCCTCACGCCTTCTTCCAGGTAGCCCTGAGTTCCTGGGGATCATGAAGATACATGGAGGGGGGGCTTGACATGATGTCAGGATGTGATAGGGACAGTGGGCTAGGGCAGTGATAAGGGATTAGCCTGGGGAGAACATCCAGGCAGGAGAGCCACAAGCGTTGTAAGGCAGAAAAATCATTTCCTATTAGATTCTCTGATCACCTTTTGGGAGGGTCATATGTAGAGGTAGGAACAGGAGTTGGGGTGACGCCAGGGCTCTGGTGTGAGCTCTGGCACTCAGAAAAGAGGTGAAGGGTGGGTTTTCACCATCAAGTTACTCTTTAAAGCCAGGAGATCTGGCGGAATTGCTAGGCATGATGGGATTGAGGGTCATTCTGAGGACTGGGCCTCTGGCACTCAGACGGCTAGATGGTGAGGGGCGGGGGGTATCTGGAGACCTGCGAAGAGGGTGAGTGACCCAAGGATGGGGCCATGGAGACCCCCAGGCAGGAAGAATGCCCAGGGAATCCAAGTGCTTGGGGGTGAGGAGGGTTGTGCAGGAGAGAGGCCAGTGTGGGCAGCGAGACTCTGCCGGCCCATTCTCCAGGTGAACACTCTGGCAGCCGAGGTGCTCTACACAGTCATCCGAGACTGGGCCCAGCTGGACACAGAGAGCACAGTGCTGGACGTATGCTGCGGCACAGGCACCATCGGCCTGGCTTTGGCCCCAGTGAGCTCTCCTTCCCCACTGAGAACACCCTCTCCCCACCCCACCCATGTTGTCACCTGCCTCATGACCACCCCCAGTGACCCCCCCCCCCAGCCTAGTCCAGATCCTCTTTCACTCCAACACCTCCTGCCATTTCTCTCCCTAAGGCGGTGGGGATGGGGCGGGGTGCCATGAGTCTGTCTTTTCCTGGCTTCAGAGAGTGAAGAGAGTCGTGGGGATTGAGCTGTGCCAGGAGGCTGTGGAAGATGCCCGGGTGAATGCCCGAGACAACGGTGAGAGCCAGTGGTTGTTAGGGCCTGCGGTGGGGTGAGGGGCAGAGAGTTCAGTAGGCCACCTACTGCGTGGACTGAACAGTGTGCCCACGGTGCCAGAGCTGGATGATAAGCTGGCTCCTTAGCCAGCAGGTCTTCCTGGGACACCTCTGGCCAGGGACTTAAAGACACCGTGCAGACTCTACGGGGAGAGGGTGTTCTGGGTCCCCTGTGACAGGGCTGTGGTTTCATGTCCAGAGTTGAGCAATGTGGAGTTCCACTGTGGGAGAGCTGAGGACCTGGTGCCCACTTTGGTGAGCAGACTGGCCTCCCAGCAGCTCGTTGCCATCCTGGACCCACCCCGTGCTGGCCTGCGTAAGTGGCCTCCATCTGGGAGGTGTCATGGGGAAGGGGCGGGGGGCAGGGGTGTCTGGCTGGCACACCACACGGCACAGCTTCAGGCCTGATGCCCATCCTGTTTGAACCTCCTCAGATTCCAAAGTGATCCTGGCCATCCGAAGAGCTGAGAACCTCAAACGGCTCCTCTATGTCTCTTGCAACCCCCGGGCGGCCATGGGCAACTTTGTGGAGTGAGTGTGAAGTGGGGGGCCTGGGGTGGCCCCAGGACAGGGTGGACCAGGGACCCAGTGGACCCATGTGGCTGACCTTGACATTCCTTTCCTACCACAGCCTCTGCAGGGCTCCATCTAACCGGGTGAAGGGCACCCCCTTCCGGCCTGTCAAGGCTATGGCTGTGGACCTGTTCCCGCAGACCCCACATTGTGAGATGCTCCTCCTATTTGAGAGGGTGGAGCACCCCAATGGCACAGGGGCCCTGGCACCCCAGGACCCTCCACCCCAACCCCCACCAGGGCCCCCAGTGGACACCGTACAAGAAACCAGGGCTGCTGCCTCTTGCTAGCTCCCTGGAGAACTAGAATCTTGTCCTTTCAGAACAGGGGGTTCCCCAAGTCCTTGCCCCAGGATGCTCAGGCAGCATCTAGAAGGCACAAGACTTGGCTGTCCATCTGTCCCCATGGATCCTAGGCTCCCATAGCCTGTCCCCTACCACTCCTCCCCTTCTTTCTGGGTTAGCTGGGATATAATGCTAGAATAAAGAGTTTCTCAACTACTGATGTTACTGTGATGAAAACTCCTTAGCACACAGCATTCCCTTTTACCCACCCATTGTAGGTGCCGGGGGCAAGGTCAACAGGGCACCCTGAGCAGCCAGTCTGAGCCTCCATTCCTGCTAGCACTCTGTCAGCCCCTCTGCATAGTGGCAAGTCAGAGCAGAGTGTGCTAACAGCATCAGGTTTTATGCTTAATGCCAGGGAAGCAAACATCTCATGGCCCAGAGCCAGCTGTACACATAAGGTAGAACACACTGCAAGGGGCAGCCTGTCTACACAGGTAGGCCCTGTGGTCTGCCCACTTTCCCTGTGCCTTGTGAGGTGAGGTGCCGTCCCCAGCCTAACCCCGAAGGGAAACCATGGGAGCTGGGGCTGGGATTGGACGCTGCCCAGCTGCTGTAGGAACAGTGTGACCAGGCACAGACTAAAGGGGCTGTTTCTGGCAAGTTGAGGGTCCACAGCCTCACATGCTAAGAAGAAAGAAACACCAGTCATTCCCTTTTGGGACAGTTTTGCTTTATGCGTTCAGACAATCAAGGCTCACCCTTACAGCCATAGTTTAGCTGCCACCTAGAAGGTACACGACGGCCAGTGGCCAAGTGGAGGTGGCATCAGCACAGGCTCCCCCTGCCCTCCGCCCCCACAGCACGGCTGTGTGCACACAACACTCACACCCACACGGCGTGGGGGGAATACAAGAGGAAGGACATGGGGAGGCTGCAGCAAGGCTCACTGCCTCTAGTTAACACGTGTGCACAAAGCTTTGGTTCACAATGGCGCATCTGGCTGTTCTGAGGGCAAACAGTCATATAGTCAAATGAGGATTCACAGCTGCAGACAGGAAGCAAGACAGAAGCAAGTGTCTAATTACAGCAACTTGATTTGAAGGTTTTGTTTTATAAAGGTCAACAGAGAAGCCAACTTCCGTCACATAGGTGGTAAGGAAGGGATACACTGTGGGAGGCACGCAAGACCGACATTCTGTATTCCTGAAAACAAATGCCATCAACACCAACCACGGGGGACAGGATGGAGAATAGGCACGCCCGTGGAGAATGCAGCCCAGCAGTGGGCCCCTACAGCCAACAGTGCACCCCTGAACAGCCCCTAGGAACAGGGAATGTATGGCCACCAATACCTTGCACATGGGGACAACCCAGAGCCCCAAGCACACCCACATCCCCTGGGGCTCAGGGTAGGGACATACCTACCCGTTGCACCTGTCTGCAGGAGCCACCTGGAGAGCCACTGACTGCTGATCAAAGGAACAGGTGGCCGTGAGGCCTGGCTGCACAGGGCAGGTGCCCTTAAAATCCAGTGCAGCCACCGTCACAGGCAAGACCGCCGCCCTCCACATGCTTGTGCAAGCTCCAGGCAGGAACGCCACTTTGTGAGCACAGATGGTCTACATGAACGGTCCTGGTTTCCTCTTCTAAAATCGTGCTAAAATGCTTAACTTGTTTATATCTGCTACGTGATTCCAAATCTATCTTCTACTCTCGCTGTAAAAGTTTCTTCCCAAATGCTAAAATATCATAAAAGCTTTAAAAATTGATGGGTGGACAGATGGACTTGACTGTGCAAAAGTCTTCAGTAAAAAGTTGCCAGAGGCCAGTGAAGAGGGCCTCGGTGTCTAAGAAGGCGTGTTTTTAGGACATTAAGACTTACTCCGAAGAAATGAACCACACGCCAGCGCAGGGTAACAAGCCAGGCAGAGACCAGCAGACTGCATACTCCCACTGGCAACAGGTTTCAGGAGTGGAAAAGAATCACCTTGAGGGCTCGCCTGCAATCTCTGAAAAATAGCTGATTCTAAAATTGTGTTTATTTTAAGCCAAAAAGGTCTGAAATACTCCTTCCTATTATAACCTTTTCAGAGTAAAAGGGAAAACACAAGAGGCAGGAAAGGGGCGGGGGTGCCAGCACGCACCTTCTGACCAGACCCCTGCAGTGGCCTGCGAGAACCCGAGGAACAGAGTGCCACAGGACTCAGCCACCACTTTCTCAGTCTGTCACTTCTTGTCTGTGCATGTACTGACACTCATGAAAACCTTCATCAAACCAGTCTGCAGCAAGTCCCCAGAGGCAGAGGTCATTCACAGCTGTTGCCAAGCTCTTGGCTCTCACCCGGGTGGGTAAGTGGAGTCCATCCTTGAACACATCCACTCAGACCTGTGGGCGGCCCCCAAGGAAGAGCTGCGTGGCCCAGCTGTCCCCGTGCACCAGAGCCCCACCCCTCTGGCCCCGGCCTCAGATGCCTGGCCGCAGGGGAGGAACTCAAATCAGAGGCCCAAGGCTGCAGAGTGAGTGGCGGGTGGTCTCCCTGGCAGCAGAGCTGGCAGTCCCCGCGCCTGACCCTGCTGCCTCCCTCACACGTCTACAGTGCACAGGGGCTCGCCACCAGGCTGGGCAGACGCCACAATAGACATCTTGGGCTTCTTCCGAGTCTCCTCCTGGAAGAACAACGAAGGTCAGGGATGCCAATGATGTGGGAACATGTCGCCGAGCCCAAGCTCAAGCAAGAGGTGCCCAAGGTAGGGAGCAATGTGGGGGGTGAGGACAGGGACAGTGAGCTCAGCACATTAGTGCCGTAGCCTCTAGCAGGAGGACACCACTGTTCTGCCATACCAGGTGGAGGGAGGGGAGGCCTGAGAAGTGGGCCAGATGGGAGGCTGGCTGGGTCTCCCTGGATGCTGTCTCACAGCACTACATGCTGGTGCTTCCCTGGGCCTCAGAATACACCCAGAAGTGAAGGGCCAAGGAAGTTACAGCCACCAGGGACAAGCCACATGGGTGGGTCTCTCTCCCTACTCCAACTTGAGGGCAGGGGTGAGGCATCTCTTGCACCAGAAAGGTGAAACAGCAGATACCCTCTTCTCAGGGTTTTATACGGGCCCAGGCAAATACCACACCTAAAAAAGGTCCTAGTCTAGAAGCCTGTCAAGCGGGTGGCTTGAGGAAGTTGACCAGCACCAAGCCTTGCCCAGGTCCACTTGCTCTGTGAACCATGCTCCTCTCTTCCAGAAATGCCAAGGGCCTGAGGTATAGGTCCGTGATGGCAGTTTGTCGCCCACTGGACCCTGAGTAAGGGAGGCCTGGCAGGTGCACTGTCCCTGCTTTCAAACAGCTGGTACTAAGTAGAAACACCCAGAAGCCAAGCCCTTCACAGCTGCAGGCCAGGGCTGAGAACTCTGATATAACTAAAAAATGATGTGATGTGATGCAAGTGCCATGAATGCTGAAACAAAGAAAAGCAAAGGTACTCTGGAAGTGCTGCGGGCTCACTGGGAAGAGGGAGTACTACACTGGCATCAGGAGCCAGGGACGGGTTCCTGCAGGCTGACGTCACCCCCACAGCAGCCCACGTGACCCTGTTTCAGCCCTCCCCTCCTGAGTGCAAGGGGATGAGGGAGTCGAGGGGCCATGGCCGGGGTGCTGGCAGGGCCTCCTGCTCACCCTCTCCTCGGCCAGCCTCTTCATCTCCTCCTGCAGCTTGCTCAGGATGTGCAGGTTTGGCTTGTTCTTCTTGGCATACTGCTGCAGCTCAATCACGCTCTTGTCCGAGGTCTCCTGGGGGAGCACCGCGCCTGGCTCTCAGGAGGGCCCTAGACAGGCCTCAGCGACACATTGTGGCCAGCGGCCAGAGCTGCATGACCCCACCCCAGCTGCCCCACCCTCAACTGGCAGACTGACAAAGCCGCAGAGAACGAGACCAGTCCACGGCTGCCCCAGCTCACTTTCTGGCCATGCCACCCCCACTTCCACCTCACCCTCAGCAGGAAGAAGCTATGGCCTCTTCCCTTCATAAGGCAAAAGCACCCTAGCACGCAGCTGCCTCCAACTCCTGCCGTTGGCATGGAGCACTCGACCTGCCCTGACCCTCATAACGTAACGGCCAGAGCACGGCCTCAGCCAGCAGCAATGGCGCGCTGCCAGATGGGACACACCCTGGCACTGGGAGCCCACCAGCCCCAGACACGGGGCTCTCTGCATGCCCTATGACTTTCAGCACAGGACCAAGCTGTCCTGAGGCCCTTCCTGGGTGAAGTGGCCATCTCTGAGAACGCCTGCTGCGCCTAGGAGTGTCAGACTCCACCTGTCCTCCGAAAGATGTCAGCTGGGGCTGTGCCCAGACAGGACCCTCGCCCTCCAAGCTTGGAAGGGTTTCCACTCATGGGCCAAAGCAGGCTTTCTCCCTCTCAATCTTAGTCCAACCAAGATGCTGCACAAAAGGAAGGGACATAAAGGCACAAGTCAGCTTCATCTGCACTACATCTGAATTTTCTCAGCAACTCCTATCTTGAGGTTCCTCAAAGCACTCTAGGTGCCCAGTGTCACCACCTTCACTCCATCTTGTCAAGTCCAAAATGAGGGCCTCTTCAGGGATACCACAATGACCACCTCTCCCCTTACTGGGGTGCCAATAACCCGAACTATTTCTGGAAACATTAGGGGGAAACTTAAAAACCACAAACACCTCCCCATATTTCCTTCCACCTCACAAAGCACACAAATCTAAGGGAAATGATTTAAATCTCAGCAACACAGCAAAACAGCCTAAACTAACCAGATGACACATTCACGCTGTTGAGTTAAAGGTAAACCGATATTTATAGCCAGGAAAAGCTGTCCTGCATCTCTTACTCTCTCAAGCTCCTAGAGGTCCTCAAATTAATCCAAAGGCTTCCAGCCCTGTGCAGCAGAGCAGTCAAGACAACAGGGCTTAGCTAAGAAGCTTCCTCTCCACTTGGGCTGGCAGCACCCACCACCTGCACCTCCTGTTGGGCAGCCTTTCCCATATAGCCAGTGCCAGACCCAGGCTTCTCAGGGAGGGAGGCACAGCAGAAATGACCTCCCATCCCCCAAGGTCACAGACATGCCCAGTAGAGGGCCCAAGAGACAGCACTGAACAAGAGTAGAGCTGCCCAACTCTGCCCCTGGGACAGCGGGACCCCAAACACGTGCTCCACGGTGGGGGCCCAATTACCTGTTTGACCATCTTGCTGCTTTCGCGGCCATACATGCGAAGTAAAGACCCCCAGTTCTTGACATGTGGGTGCAGCAGCTGAAGGATTTTCTGAGAGGCCAATTGTTTCCCAACTCTCTTGTTCTTACCTGCGAGGAAGACGAAATGTGGAGAGGGAATCCCTAACACCCAGCTGTCAACATGGCCACCTCTCCTAAACAGGAGCACGCCTGCTGTGCCCCCAGCCCACCTGAGGGTATGCTCTAGAAGATGGGGTACAGGTGTGTTCTAGCCCTGCACTGGGCACCAGGTCTCACAAAGCTGAGGCCAGGAACCATCCCACCCCACTTTGCAGAAGAGCCCCCTTGGGGGCTTCATGAACTCAGCACAGGCGTAACTGATGAGGCCGCCCTCCCACCACCCCCACACTTCCAGAGCAACAGACAAGCAACAATGGGTGTTGGCAGGCAGAGGGGAGGGGAGACTCCATCAGAAAGCCCAGAGAAGTTTCCAGAGGGTGCATGCACTTTGGAAGGGTTTCTATGCAGAGGGAAGGCAGGGCCAAGGAGCAGAGTGGTCTGGAGAACAGTGAGTGCCAGAAGCCATCTATGGCCAGGCAGAGCAAGGCTGGCCACGCTTCCCAGACAGGTGGGTCAGTGGTGCCAGCATTCCTCCTCTGCCCCAGCATTCCTCCTCTGCCCCGCCTGCCTGCTCCGGAAGGTAGTTCCATGAGGACAGGTGTCTGCTGGATCACGGGGACAGCTGGGTCTGTAAGTGATTCTGCAATTTTCCCAGGGACAACTGGTATGTTATCTTCCAATCTAACCAGCACTGGTTTTGTGTTTATGATAGTCATACACAGTTTCCTTTTAAAATAATGTTTTAAAAAAGTGATTACTCCAAAAACCAAATTCGGTAAGGAGTGCAGGTGATGCACACAGACACCAGAACACGGGGACACAGAGTACGGCAAGCCAGGGGCTCTGTGGCCATTCAGGAAACCCCTCCTCCTGCCACAGGGACCACACGGTCTAACCCAAACGACCAGCCCAATCCCAGGAACCAGGAGGACAGGGATGGTGTGGGCAGGACTCCCACAGCCCTGCCTTAGGGTGGCTGGCTTTCAGAGGCTGAGAGGAGAGGCCAGTGGACACAGCACAGGTGGTCAGCACCCAAGGCAGGAGCTCAGGAAAGATGCCAGAGCAGTGGCCAGAGACCCAGCCACAGAGGCTCAGGGCTGCCAGAGAGGCCACAGGGCAGGGTGTGCCCTCCCCAGCAGTCACAGGAAATTGTGACAGGGCAGCGCGAAGCAGGGGGCAAGGCTTACACCAGCCGCGCACTGTGTGCTTGCCACACGCCATGACATATTCGCTCTTCTGGTTTTTACCAGGAACCACTTCAAACTTGATGGATGTGTCACCCATTCCATGGTTTCTTTAAGAAAAAACAGAGACAACAGGTGACATCAGCGGCGAAGGGAGGAAAGAACTTCAGGAAAGCCCTTGAAAGGCTCTTTGATGAAGACCATGCCAGCCCTTTCCCCAAACCACTTCTCAGTGGAGGAGGACAGTCTTCATGCCAGATCTGATCTCATGGACTCTGACTGACCGCCAGGCACAAGGGGCCTCTGTGCACGCGCTGAACAACTGTCAGCCCAGTCTTTCACAGCACCTCTTAAGCCAGGATAAATGGCTAATAAAGACACTGGGCACTAAAAGAGAAGCCCCCATGACCCCTCTCAGGAGGGGAAGCACCCGCCCTACCTTTTAAGGCACTCGTGGAGGATCTGATATGGAGACAACAGTCCGGCCTTGCTGGTCAGCTCGTAGACCCGTGAGTCCTCAATACTGATGTGGTTAAAATACTACAAAACAAGGAAGCCACTCCTAAGTGCTGGACCAAGCCTGCCGGACGCGCAGGGCTGCTCCCCATGCTGTCTGCTTTCCCCAGAAGTTCCCTGTCCTCTTTACTGCCTCAAGGAGCAGGTCATAGCCCCACCTCACTGTCTAGTTGCCCCCTGGGACGGGACAAGCAGTGCTGTACTAGGTTGGGGAGAACATGCTGCAACAGAGCCTGGTGCTGCCTGGGAGCCTTTTCTGAATCTAAGTGCGATCAGACACTTAGAAATCTAAAGACAGACAACCTTAGGAGAAAAATGTGGAGATCTTCGTGAGATTATAGAAGAGAGACACTAAGTCAGACAAAAGCAGTGTATTCTAAAAAAGGGCAAGCCTCCTGAAAGCTACAAAAGGCCTGGCTGGCTCCCGTTTCAAAAAAAGTCATCCATCCTGGCTCTGAAACCAATCACTAGTGAGACACCACCTAACCCATATGTTAGGAGAAAAAAGGGAGGTTCTGCACAACAGAGGCAGGCGGCAGCCAGGAAGTGGCTGTGACCCCAACAAGGCTTGGGCCTCTGCTGAGCCACCCCAATGAAGGGAGGCCATGGCCTACCCTCTCAGCATAGCCCACCTCCCTGTTGGGGACTGCTGGGCTTCGGGGCTGCTGTAACAAAGTACCACAAAGTGGGTGGCTTATTTTCTCACAGTTCTGGAGGCCAAAAGGCCCAAACAAGTCAGCAGGCCACATTCCCTCTGAAAACTCTCAAGGAGATCCTTCCTTGGCTTTCCTGGGTACTGACAGCCCCACACTTTCCTTGGCTTATGGCAGCACTGCTCCCATCTCCGCATGGCCCTTTCTCCACCTCCCTCCCTCTTCTTATAAGAACGTAACACTGCTCCTCTGGGCAGGGAGGCAGGGGTTCCTCTCCCTCCACCAACAGACTCAGTGCGACAGAGTCGAAAAAAGCAAGGCACTATTTCTGAAGAGAACTCCTGATTCTGATGAGCTGAAAATCTCCCTGCTCCCATTTGGCTATTGTCTTCCAACAGGTCCCCACAAGATACCTCCACTTACAAGTGTCCATATCAGTGGGGATCAGTTTCCAGGGAAAGTTATTCACCAAGACATCAAGCCCAGGCCCCATCATCCTCAGTGGCTGGCCAGGCAGCCAAACCATCAGCGGTGGCTGGTGCTCTCACTCAGCCTACGAGGACCAGTCTCTAACCAGCAGCCAGCACCTGGGCTATGGACCAGGCTGATCAGGTAGAAAACAACTGTGTGCTCAGGATCCTCCCTGAGAGAGCCAAGGCACACACACACAGCTGGAGAACACCCACTCAGAAGCCCAAAGACACCCAGGAGCCACTGGCAAAGGCCCACGCCACAATTACCCGTACCAGGTGCCATAGTCACATGTGGCTGATAGTTAACCTGAGAGGGACATATAGGAAATGCAGCACAAAGGGCAAAAGTGACCCACTGACAACGGTATGGAAGAAGCCTTGCATAGAAGCCTATGCCCAACAGACACTGAAGGACCATGAGGGAGCACCACGGACAGCCCAGCACCCATAAATTCAACAATTCAGAGAAAATGGACTAATTCCTTGAAAAATGCAAACTACCCAAATTGCCCTTTTCAAGAAGCTGAATTCGTAGTTCTAACTTTCCTGCAAAGAAAACTCCACATGCAGATGGCTTCATTGGTGACAACTGCCAAACATGTAAGGGGCGGGGGACACACCAATTCTAGACAACCTTCCAAAAAACCTTAAGAGGAGGAACAATTGCTAATTCATTTTATGATGTTAGTAGTACCCTGTTATTAATACCTGACAAAGAGAATCTGATATCTCTCATGAACACACGTGTAAAAATCCTAAACAGAGCATTAGCAATTCCCAACCAGTAACAAATATAAACAAATATATGCCATGCCCAAGGAGGACTTATCCCAGGAATGCAGTTTTTAAATAAATCAACCAAATTCACTCTATCAATATATTAAAGAGGAAAAGGCCTATCATATCAATAGCTGCAGAAAGGGCCACCTGACAAACTGCCAACACCCTTTCATGATAAGAACACTCAACAAACCCAGAATAGAAGAACCTGTCCTGAACGAGATAGAGGGCACCAACAAAAAACTGACACCTAACATCACAATCTGTGGTCAGAGGCTGGATCACTCCCACCTAAGATCGGAAATAAGACTAGGATGGCCACTCTCCCCACTGCTACTCACCATGTAATGGAGCTTCTAGCCAGAGCAGCAAACCAAGAAAAAGAAACAAAAGGCACCCAGATTGCAAAGGAAGAAATTCAACCAACTTTAATCAGTCAGCCTACTCTGTACACAGAATTCCAAAGAAATCAACAGAAAAAGTACTAGAATAATACAATTAGCGAAGATGCAAGATACACAGTCAACATACAGACAGTAAATTCCATCTCTCTACAGTAGCAATCCAGAGTCAGGACTGAAACCAAAGTGCTACGCACAACAGTTCCCAAACACGTATGAAACACTTCTGTCTAAATCCAAGAAAATGAAAGCAGGATCTGAACACTGGAGATGAACAAGCAACAATAAAATGACATGGAAGAAAACCTCAATAAATGGGGAGACACACCGGGCTTGTGAGCTGAAAGACACCATACTGTTAGGAAATACATTCTCCCCAATTTTATCTACAGATGTAACACAATTCCAATCACAATCTCAACAGAACTTTCCATACTGACATACTGCTTCTATATGTAAGGGCAAAGGAGCATGGTATGGAAGTACTTTTGAAAAAGAACAAAGTCAGAGGGTTCACAATCTGATTTCAAGAATTCACGTCACTGGGGCGCCTAGATGGCGCAGTCAGTCACGCATCTGCCTCTTGGTCTCAGCTCAGGTGGGAATCTCAAGGTCGTGAGACTGAGCCCTGCATTGGGCTCCCCAGTCAGTGAGAAATCTGCTTGGGATACTATGCCCTCTTCCCTGCCATACTCACTCTCTCTCAAATAAATCAATCTTTAAAAAAAAAAAAAAAATTTCATCACATTAAGAAGGTGTGGCATTGAAGGGACAGACACACAGACCAAAGAGATAGAACCAAATGTAGAGACACACCCACACACACATACATGCTGCTCCCACAGATGTGCAAAGGCATCCAGTTGAAAACACATCTACCGTACTGCCCAGCAAGGCCATCTTGGGTGTTTACTAAACTACGCTCACAGGGAACCCTGGACAGCCTCGTAGCAACTAAGTGCTAAACACCAAAACTGGAAATGTGTTCAACGCCCCTCAATCAAGAAGGAAGAACACACCCAGCACTGCCCTATAGTGGGCAGTCAGCAGCAAAAACAACCAACCATCGACACAGGCACCAACAGAGATGAATCCTACGTGCATCACTGAGCTGGAGCCTGGTTCTCAGGCTACCTACCCTGGGACTCCACTGATAAGACATTTGGGAATTGGCTAACCTAGGAAGACAGCTCAATGCCTAGCAGGGTGAAAAGAGAAAATTCTGACTACAAAAGGACAGTTCAAGAGAACTGGGAGGGGGAGAAGATTTGAAAATGTTCTGTCTTGATTGTGCTGTGGGTTACGTGACAAAACGACAGGCATGGCTCAAAACTCACAAATATCTACCCAAAAGTGCACTTAACTCTCTATAAATTAAGAAGTAAATTGGGGGGGGAGGGGCAAAAAGGCAAAAACAACAGGTCACTAATACCTAAATTCTAGAACAACCATGAACCAACCAGAACCCACAGCTATCTAAAAAGCAATAATATACTGAGGAAAAAAAAAAATCACTCCAGGTCTTATGAGTGGGTAACGGTGCCAATTCTGGTCCTGTGTTTTCGCCTTTTTTTTTTTTTTAAGATTTTATTTATTTATTTGACAGAGAGAGACACAGCAAGACAGGGAACACAAGCAGAGCGAGAGGGAGAAGCAGGCTCTCCATGTAGAAGGGAGCCCGATGCGGAGCTCGATCACAGGATCCTGAGATCATGACCAGA
The DNA here is from genome assembly GCF_002288905.1 of Enhydra lutris kenyoni. NCBI lineage: Eukaryota > Metazoa > Chordata > Mammalia > Carnivora > Mustelidae > Enhydra > Enhydra lutris. Next base: position 3,645,623 of record NW_019154092.1, on the reverse strand, counting down.
GCCAAAGGCAGAAGCTTAAAGACTGAGCCACCCAGGCACTCTGTTTCAGCTTTTTCTTTTTTCTTTTCTTTCTTTCTTTTTTTTTAAGATTTTATTTATTTATTTGACAGACAGAGATCACAAGTAGGCAGAGAGGCAGTCATAGAGAGAGAGAGGGGGAAGCAGGCTCCCCGCTGAGCAGAGAGCCTGATGCGGGGCTCGATCCCAGGACCCTGAGATCATGACCTGAGCTGAAGGCAGAGGCTTTAACCCACTGAGCCACCCAGGTGCCCCTCTTTTTTTTTTTTTAAGATTTTATTTATTTCTTTGAAAGAGAGAGAGAACATGAGAGGGGAGAAGCAGACTCTCTGCCAAGCAGGAGCCCGATGTGCAACTGGATCCTGGGACTTCAGGATAATGACCTGAGCCGAAGGCAGTTGCTTAACCAACTGAGCCACCCAGGCACCCGTTTTTGCCTTTTTAATCAACACCAAGCATGTCCTGCCCACACAGCAGCTCTCACACTCTGGATGTTCTATATATCCATGCCACCATTGTGTGTTAACTTCGTGCCACTGCACCTCAAGGACAGGAGGACACAGCGAGAGCTCCCAAAGAACCAGGGCCCCCCAGCCCACCTTGGCATCCTACCGTCCCCTCGCCCCCTGGAGTCCACATAAGAAGGGAATGCTGCCCCCACAGCCCCAGCTCTGGCACCAAACCTCCACAGAAGCATCATGGCAAAGAGGGGCTACTACCTACCGAGCTACTCACAAGGATATGAAAGAAACACTGTCACAGTTTTTTAGGAGCAAGACAGCAAAATCAGTCAGGATTGAGCTGCTCTAACACATCCAACCTGACAGAAAAGCTACTTTCTTCTCTGACAAATTTTAAAACAAGGGAAAAATACAAATGTGTATGTGTGCACACACATACAACTAAATTCTAAGTGTGAAAAAACTTCTCTAGAGAATGAGGACAATTTTGGTCACTGGACACATATTTGGATCCTTGTATCCAGTTCCTGGCATGGAGCTCCTAAAACCCTTAGAATTTCCTCAGTGATAGGTGTACCTTTTGTTCTTCAAATGAGCCCCTCTGGCCCTCACCTGAGTTTATGCTAATGAGGAGACTAGGGGGGCTAGGTGGGGACCCTAGATAGTTTCATGATGGGAACTTCATGATCGGACTGGTCACCAGAAAGATGAAACACAGTTAAGGACCTGTTCGTCTGGCTGTCCATTTGTATCCTTTATAATAAACCAGTAAACAAAGTTTTTCCCTGAGTTCTGAGAACAGTCTAAAAAAGCTCTAATTCAGGGCACCTGGGTGGCTCAGTGGGCTAATCCTCTGCCTTTGGCTCGGGTCATGATCTCAGGGTCCTGGAATCGGGCCCTGCATTGGGCTCTCTGCTCCACAGGGAGCCTGGTTCTCCCTCTCTCTCTGCCTGCCTCTCTGCCTGCTTCTGATCTCTGTCAAATAAATAAATAAAATCTTAATAAATAAATAAGCTCTAATTCAAGCAAATTAATGTACCTGAGGGAAGTCATGTGAACCCCTGAATCTGTAGTTGGCTGGCCAATGTGGGTGGCCTGGGCACCCCACTTGTGGCCAGAGTGTGAGGTGTACAGTCTTTTGGTACTGAGTCAACTCCACATAGACAGTGTGAGAACTGACCAGAGTTGTACACCCCTCGCTGATGTCAGAGAATTGGGAGAACTGACAAGATAAAGCCCCTTGTGTGAACAAGGGAACTTTTACCTGGGATTTCCAAGCTGCCCATGTGGCCTCCTCCACCTAGGGAAACCTTTCTCAGGCTATTTTCTGATGTCATTACTGGGAAGATCCCTCACTTTCCAGAAAAGCCCCAGAGTACAGCACCAGAACCTGAATCTTACTACAATCCACACAGCCCGAGGCACAAATTCCAGAAACCCACAGCATCTGTCCCACAGATGCCTCGGGCAAATGCAAGGAAAAGGGTGCAGCCACAATGACCTTGCAGACTGAGGGCAGGAAGAAAGGTAGAGGATGAAAGAACAGAGCACAAAGACTGCCAGCTGGTCACTGTCAAAGCCATGCACCTCCAAAAGAGAAGAGGTAAGTAACCCCAGGCCTTTGATCACCAGGTATGAGGCAGTGACAGGGTTGATGGTACAGGTTAGGGACAGCCTGCAGCCCTCCAGGTGCACATCCCACTGCATGGCCACTATGAGGATGCCACAATGCAGGTGGTAGGCTGCAAAGGGCAGCTGGACCAGAGCAGGGAACTGGACACTGTGCAACACACATATCCTGCCAAGGCTCTAGGAGCCACACCCTGGGTCCCTGTGCTGGCCAGACTGAAACCGGGCAGTCCCTGCTTAGGCAACTACAATGGTGCCAAATACGAAAGTGAACCATAGCCAGAGAAACCAGAGACTTTCAGATTAAAAACTGGACTGAGCTGCTTATTCATTCAACCACCAACCAAGCAAGATGGTGGTATCATAAAGGCCACAACACAAAAGATAGATTGTCTTGGATGTTATCTTGAAACCAGCCGTTCCTAACCCTTGCTCTACTAACCCTGGAGAATTTTCCATTATCGCAACAAGTCAAAAATTTCTCAAGTCAACTGTCATTTACTGAGTTAAAGTTTACCACAATAATAGCCACAGACAAGTGGATGGGGGTCCTGTAAGACCTCCCATTCTCCCCCCACCAACCACCCATCCCCTGCTCCCCACTGGGGCTCAACAGTGGAGCCTGCTCAGAGAAGCTGCTGTGGCAAAGTAAAGTTCCATCCTCCAAAAAGGCTGCTGGAGCCACACATGCCCTGCCTGCCTAGGCCAGGCCGACTCCCGGCACCAGAAGGGCAGTCACCCTTCCCGTTTCTGCCACCCTGTATCAGAGTGCCGTGCAAGCTATACAGCCCGGGCATCATCAACTGCAACAACCAGTCCTAAGGGCCTTGGCGGGCTGTGGGGAGCCAAGTACCAGGCTCTCCAACATGCCCTGGAAGCCTCCCTGAACACCACTGTTCCACAGCTGGGTTCTTCAGACCTAGACTTGAAGATGAGGCTTTTCTGGAGGACCTAGTCCTTTTGAGATTGTGTCTGGGGATTAGGCTCTGCGACCTCTCTGTGGCCCATCTATGATAATAAAGCAGAGAATATAGACATCTGACTGCCACGGGCACTCTGCCGTATTTTATAATAGTATCAGTCTAAAACAAAGACAACAATCTAAGGAACATTTATTCAAGAAAAATGACTGGATCTTGGCAAGACAATGAGTTTTGTAGCATTTTAACTTGGCCCATTCCTGTCTCCTCTTCCCAGCTCTATAGTAGCCTTAGGAACCAGCAACCCCAGAGCCACTGAAGAAGGCAGGATGGTTCCCCAATACTCCGACCCCAGAGAACCATCACTATCTGGCCCAGGTGGCAGGTCTACAGAAAAGCCCCATTTTAAAACCTGCCTTTGAGGGGCGCCTGGGTGGTTCAGTGGGTTAAAGCCTCTGCCTTTGGCTCAGGTCATGATCTCAGGGTCCTGGGGTTGAGCCCCCCATCGGGCTCTCTGCTCAGCAGGGAGCCTGCTTCCTCCTCTCTCTCTGCCTGCTTGTGATCTCTGTCTGTCAAATAAATAAATAAATAATAAAATAAAATAAAAAAATAAAATAAAACCTGCCTTTGTGTGATCCAACTAAGAGCTCACTCTGTGAAAATATCCCAACTTCCCAAGAAATCTGTCAAAAATAATCAGTGACAACTGTTTCCTACTGCAACTGCATGAGGCTGGAATACCAGCTGGCAAGCAAGAGGCAGGTCAGAAAACATAAAAGGGAATGTAGAGAATGAGACAGATGCCCATTAAGGGACTTTGAAAAGCTCTAACTTGCCTGGGGATCTAGGTGGCCACGCGCATGCCCAGGAGACCCAAGGAAGCCCAAATCTCTCACCCAATTGATCTGGACGCTCCGTGCAAGTGGGAAGTAAAGGCTAAGATACAGTTGTCAACTACTATAGCATTAAAGGTGACCCCAACATGCATAAAAAGTCCCCTGGCAAAGGAGACTTACTGGTTTAGGTCAAGAAATATCTGATCTGGATTTCACAGAATAGACTGGAAAAGTCACTGTTATGGGCTGAAATATATCTCTCCACAAATTCATATATTCATAAATTCATATACTGAAATCTTAACTCCCAGTATGCCATTATGTGACCTTTTCTGCAGCCTTACAGAGATAATCAAGTTAAAATCAGATCATTAGGGTGGGCCCTAAATTCAATATAAAGAGGAGATTTGGAAACAAACACACACACCACACACGGAGAAAGCGCGCGCGTGCACACACACACACACAGCCTCTTAGTTATCTCCAACAGCTATCTCCAAGTGAAGGAAAGAGGCCTGAAAGAAATCCTTCCCTCCCAGCCCCCAGAAGGAACCAACCCTGCTGACACTTGCAGATGTCAATTGTGAGGCAAAAAATTTCTGTCTAAATCACCCAGGTTGTGATATGTTGTTATGCCAATGTTAGCAAACTAACAAAATCACTAATAAGTCGACAGCAGCAAAAACAACAAATCTTGGGAAGGGGAGGTAATCTGATATCTAGAGTTGCCACATTATTTTAAATGTCCCAGATTTCAACAAAAGAAATCATGAGATAGGAAATGAAACACAAATGTATATGCCCTACAAGATGCAGGAAAGCAGTCAATATAAGCCATCCCTGAGGAAACCAGACTTTAAAATAGCTATAATAAATATGCTCAAAAAAGTAAAAAAAAAAAAAAAAAAAAAAAAGGCATGTATAAAGAATTAGAAATTAGAAGAAACCACAAGAACGATATCTCACCAAACAGTAAAGACATAGACATAGAAATTATAAAAAATTCACTAGAGGGTTCAAAAGCAGATTCGGTCAGAACAAAGATCAGCAAACTTAAGATAGGCAAACTGAAGGCATGCCTGGGTGGCTCGAACAGTTAAGCTTCTGACCCTCAATCTCAGGGTCATGAGTTCAAGCCCCCGCACTGGTTGTGCTCCATGCTAGGTAGGCATGGAGCCTACTTGAAGGAGAAGGAAAAAAAAAAAAAAAAGGCGAATCGAAAATATCCAGTCTGAGGAACATTAAAAAAAAAAAAAGAAAAAGACCAGTGACTATGATATCTGTGTGTCTAAGCCTAGTGGGATACTGTGGGAGTGTACCAGCTTACATATAATGGGAGTCCCAGAAAGAGAGGAGAAATAAAAGAGCAAAAAAATATATGTGAGGAAACAAAGTCTATAACTTCCCAAAGATGAGAAACATTACATATTCAAGAAGTTCAACAAATTCCAAAAATGTAAGCTAAAGAAATCTATACCTAGATATCCCAGTCAAAGGCCAAAGAGAAAACCTTGGAAACAATAAGAGAGAAACAATTCATCAATAATGTGACTCTCAGGGCGCCTGGGCGGCTCAGTTGGTTAAGCGACTGCCTTCAGCTCAGGTCATGATCCTGGAGTCCCAGGATCGAGTCCCGCATCAGGCTCCCAGCTCCACGGGAAGTCTGCTTCTCCCTCTGACCTTCTCCTCGCTCATGCTCTCTCTCACTGTCTCTCTCTTCTCTCAAATAAATAAATAAAATTAAAAATAATAATAATAATAATGTGACTCTCAGTAAGATGAACAGCTTACTTCTCATTTGTCGTAGAGGCCAGAAGGCAGTAGGATGACATAGTCCCACCATGAAGAAAAGAATGTCAACCAAGAATTCAGTAACAAAACTATGCTTTTAAAAAGGGAATCGTGGGCACCTGGGTGGCTCGGTTAAGCCTCTGCCTTCGGCTCAGGTCATGATCTCAGGGTCCTGGGATCGAGCCCTGCGTCAGGCTCTCTGCACAGCAGGTAGCCTGCTTCCCCTCCCTCTCTGCCTATCTCTCTGCCTACTTGTGATCTCTGTCTGTGGAATAAATAAAAATCTTTAAAAAAAATAAAAAATTTTTAAAAAAAGGGAATCGTTACAACATTCTCAGTTCAGTAAAACCTGAGAGAATCCACTGCTAGTAGAACTGTCCCCCAAGAAATACTAAAAGCCTTCCCTCTGAAATAAAAGGAACACTACAGACTGTTAACAAACTGAGGGCACTACAGAAAGTAAAGGTAAGGGGCACCTGGGTGGCTCAGTGGGTTAAAGCCTCTGCCTTCGGCTCAGGTCATGATCCCAGAGTCCTGGGATCGAGCCCCGCGGCGGGCTCTCTGCTCAGCAGGGAGCCTGCTTTCTCCTCTCTCTCCCTCTGCCTGCCTCTCTGCCTACTTGTAATCTCTGTCTGTCAAATTAAAAAAAAAAAAAAAAAAATCTTTAAAACAAAAAAAAAAAGAAAGTAAAGGTAACTACAGTAAATAAAAGACAGTGTAAACATATATTTTGACTCTTTGTCCTACCTTAATTAAAAGACAACTACATAAAGCAATAATTATAAATCCATGTTTACGGACACACAATATACGGGGAGATATCATTTGTGACAGTGAAAGCACAAACATGGGTGTAAACAGAGCTACAGAGGAGCAAAGTTTTCGTATATGATTGAAGGTGGCAATAGTCCAAACCAGATTGTTTTCAGTTTAAATGTGATTGAAATGTGGTTAGGTCAACCACTGAGAAAATAACTGAAGTATTTAAGGCAAAGAAAGAAGTAATGGAGGAACTGAGAAACAAAAAGACATAGAACAGAAAGCAAACAATGTAATGGCATACATCAATTCTACCTTATCAGTAATTACATTTCAATGGACTATGTACCCAACCCCACTGAAAAAACAAAAACAAAAGTCAATAAACTGAAATTAAAAGTGGTGCCTGGCTGGCTCAGTCAGTGGAGCATAGGACTCTTGATCTCAGGATTTTGAGTTCAAGCCCCACGCTAGGTACAGAGATTACTTAAAAAAAAAAAAATCTTTTGGGGCACCTGGATGGCTCCATCAGTTAAGCGTCCAACTCTTCATTTTGGGGCAGGTCATGGTCTCATGGATGGTGGGATGGATGGAGCAGGGTAGCTCCACACTCAGTGAGAAGTCTGCATGGGGATTTTCTCTCCCTTTGACGCTTCTCCCACTCTCATTCACACTCTCTCTCAAATAAATTAATTCTTTAAAAATAAAATAAAATGAGGGGTGCCTGGGTGGCTCAGTGGGTTAAAGCCTCTGCCTTCGGCTCAGGTCATGATCCCAGGGTCCTGGGATCAAGCCCTGCGCCGGGCTCTCTGCTCAGTGGGGTGCCTGTTTCCCTTCCTCTCTCTCTGCCTGCCTCTCTGTCTACTTGTGATCTCTGTCTGTCAAATAAATAAAATCTTATAAAAAAATAAAGAAATAAAATTAAATAAAATGAATCTTCCAAAAAAAATTGCTCTGGTAGGTCCTCTGATCTAAAGGCAGAGACTGATAGAAGGATAAACACAAAACCCAATTATATGCTGTCTATAAGACATGTTTAGATTCAAAGTTACAAAGAGGCTTAAAAGATATAAAGAGGGAAAACACATATCACGCAGAGTAATTTAGGGAGTAGGAGTGACTATCAGATAAAACTGACTCTAAGATAAAAACTGTTACTAGAAATAAAGGATACTTAAAAACGGCAAAGGGCCCATCCATCAAGATGACGTAACTATTATAAACATTAAACAGAACTGAATTCTAGTTTCAACACTTGTGACACCAAGTGAGTGGGTCTTCCACACCAGGCAGCTCTACCGCTGCCAGGAGCCGCAGCAGACTCCACAGCTTAAGGGCTCAGACCCATAAGACTGTTGCCACCACTTGACTTCAAGTCCACGTTGTCACCTGTGCTTCTCACTGAGCAACTGCACAATGCCAGTTCCCAACCCTTCCTCAGCTTCAATAATTTCCCAGACAGCTCACAGAGAACTGGTTTATTACAGAAGGATAGGGCTTAGGAACACCCAGATGGAAAAGATAAATACGGCAAAGTATAAAGGAAGGGGTACAGAGCATCCACACCTTCTCTGCGCATGCCATCTTTTTAGCACCTCAATGTGTTCACCAACCCAGAAGCTCTCTGAACCACTCAGTTTTGTTTTGTTTTTTTTTAAGGAAGGCTTTACTACACAGGCACAACTGATTACATCATTGGCCATTACTGATCAGCTCAACATCCACTGCCTCCTAAACACACACACACTACACACATGCCGGGGCAAGGGCAGAGGCTGAAAGTTCTAACCCTCCTGGCAGATTCCACAAAGGGATGGTCCAAAAGTCACTTGATTAACATGAACTCAGGTGTGGTTGAAAGAGATGTGTTAGGGGAATCTGGCTGGCTCAGTCGGTGGAACATGCAACTCTTGACATTGGGGTCTTGAGTTTGAGCCCCAGGTTGGTGATAGAGATGACTTAAATAAATAAAAGTAACAAAAGGAAGGAAAGAAGGAAGGAAGGAAGGAAGGAAAGGGAAGGGGAGGGATGGGATAAATGGATATTAAAAATAAGAAAATAAGAAAAGACATTCCATTCTCCTTTATCAACCTGCAGCTTTTTAAAGAAGTTGGGACAAAAAACAAACAATATATTGTAGAAGCTCTGCACCAGGAACCAAGAACAAAGGCCAAACATACATTTCTTATTATATCACAATACCACAAACATGTATGTATCTAACAACAGCCCCAAAATACATTAAGCAAAAATGGAGAGAACTGAAGGAACACATAATTCAAGAGTAACAGCTGGAGACTCCAATACCCATTCTCAACAACAGACAGAAGGAAGACAGGGCACCTGAGTGGCTCAGCCAGTTGGGCATCCGACTCTTGATTTTGGCTCAGGCTGAGACCTCAGGGTCGTGAGACAGAGTCCTGAGCTGGACTCCAACTTCATGCTGGGCATGGAGCTTGCTTAGGATTCTCTCTCTCCGTCTCCCTCTGCCCCACCCACCCATGCACATGTGTACACAGGGGCTCTCACTCTCTCTTAAGGGGAAAAAAAAAACCAAAAAACAAAAACAGATAGAAGAACAAGGCAGAAGACCAACAAAGATATAGAATAAATACCATTCGCCAACTGGACCTAACCGACACCTGCTTCACCTAGTAACAGCAGGAAGCACACTCGCCTCCTGCACACATGTTAACACTCTCCAGGGCAGATGGTATGGTAGGTCCTAAGACAAGCCTCAGTGAACTTAAAAGGACTGGTCAAAACCATACAAACTATGTTTTCAAACCACACAGGAATTAAATAAAGACCAACAACTAAAGGAAATTTGGGGAAATTCACAAATATATGAAAAGTAAAATGACCAATCGTTCAAGGAAGAAATTACAAGAGAAATTAGCAAAATACTCGGAAATGAACGAAAACAGAAACACAACACAGTAAAGCTTATGTGCTGCAGTTAAAGTAGTACACAGAAGAAAATTTATGGCCATAAATTCCAGTATTTAAAAAGAACACCTCAGGGACACCTGGGTGGCTCAGTTGGTTAAGCGGCTGCTTTCGGCTCAGGTCATGATCCCAGGGTCCTGGGATCGAGTCCCACATCGGGATCCTTGCTCAGCAGGGAGCCTGCTTCTCCCTCTGCCTCTGCCTGCCACTCTATCTGCCTGTGCTCACTCTCGCTCTCTCTCTCTCTCTCTCTGACAAATAAATAAATAAAATCTTAAAAAAAAAAAAAAAAAAAAAAAAAGAACACCTCAAATAAATACCCTAACCTGAAGACACTAGAAAAAAAGAACTAAACCTAAGGCTGGCCAAAGAAAGGATATAAAGGCTACAGCAGAAATAAATGAAACAGAAAACAAAAAAGCCAATAGGAAAACAAACAAGCAAACAAAATCAGAAATTGGATCTTTGAAAGATCAACAACAGTGACAAACTTTAGACTGACCAAGAGAAAAAAGGAGACTGAAACAACGAAAATCAGGAATGAACATAGGAGCAGCACAAACTTAACAAAATATAGCAAGTCACGAGGGAATACTATGAAAGAATGTATGCCAATAAAGGAGACAGCCTAGGTCAAACGGAAAAATTCCTATGAAGACACAAAGTTCCCAAACCAGCTCAAAAAGGAGCAGGATATCTGACGATAAGTACATGAGGGGTGCCTGGGTGGCTCAGTCAGTTAAGCATTTCCCCTCGGCTCAGGTCATGCTCTCACCGTCCTGGGATCGAGCCCTGCATCCGGCTCCTTTCTCAACATGGAGCCTGCTTCCCCCTCTCTCTCTAGCTGCCGCTCCCCTTGTTTGTGCTCTCTCTCTGCCAAATAAATAAGACCTTTAAAAAAAAAAGAAAGAAAGAAAAAGAAGCACACATGAAAAGATTGAATCAGTAATTAAATAATCTCAAAGTCAAGTCTAGACTCAGATGGTTTCACTGGTGAATTCTACCAAATGCTTAAAAATTAATACCAACCTTTCATAAGCTATTCCACACAAGAGAAGAGAGGAATACTTTCCACCTCATTCTGTAAAGACAGTATTTCCCCAACACCAACACCACAAGAAAACTACAGACCAGTATTCCTCATAAATACAGCTAAAGTCCGTAACAAAATACCAGCACTCTAAATCCAGCATACATAAAACTTACATATACCACAACCAAGTGGGATTTGTCCCAGAAATTCAAGGTTGCTTTACTATTCAAAAACTTATGCAATATACCACCATATGAGTAAAAAAGACAAAAACCACACAATCATCTCAATAGAAGCAGGAGAAACATTTGACAAAATCCAACAACCATTCCTGAAAAAAAAAAAAAACTCTCAGCAAAACAGAAGGAAACTTCTTCAATCAGTTAAAACCCAGAGCTAACACCTGGTGGCTTAAAAAGAAGCCAGTCAATAATGAACCACATGTCATATGATTCCACTGATACGAAGTGTCCAGAGCTGGCAAATCCATCAAAACAGAAAGGGGATTAGTGGTTGCCAAGGGTTGAGGGGCTGGGGGACAGGAAGAAATCAGGAGTGATTGCTAACAGGTATAGGATTTCCTTTTAGAGAGATGAAAATATTCTAAGATTCTATCACTGCGATGATTGCACAACTCTGAATATACAAAAATCCACTCAACAGTATAGTTTAAGGGACCAAAATTTATGGTACATATAGATCAATAAAGCCGTTATAAAAGAATGCCTTCTTCAGAGTTTGAAAAGCCCTCACTACACATAACCACAGAATCATATTTACCCAAAAAGGTTTACAAATAGTTTTAAACAGTTCTTAATACAGAGAACAACATAACTTACAGACTCTGTCTCAAAGACAGATTCCCACCATGGATCTACACTCAGGAGAGCTGACAGTGCGCATTTTTTACCCCCCATTGCAAGACACGGAGGACAAAAATCTCAGAAAAAAAATGACATTCCCCCCAACTTGCTTGCACAAAGACAAACAAGTTTCCCCTTTTATGAAAGATTAACAAATGAAAACCACCTGGAGCTGGGATGACTAAATCCACAGCTCGCACTAGCCTGGAGGGAGGTGGGCAGTGACGCAGGCGCTGCATTGGAGCCACAGCTCTAGACAGCAGGACTAGGAAACTCACCTCAAGCTCTTCACTATCTTTGGGCTTCTCCTCAGAGGTCTGTTTGACAAAGTCAGGGATAAGGATCTCCAGCGTAGCCCGGGCTATGAAAAGAAAAACCCCAAAGGTGAGGGCTTGGGCCCAGCTTCCGGACTCCAGAGCAAGCCACACGCCAGCTCCTGTGCAGGGCCAAGGTTCCCAGGGCTGAGAGGGAAGCGAGGGCCCTGGGCAACAGCAGCGTTTCAGAGGCAGGCAGAGGAGAGGCTGGAGGAGCACATCCTGAGCAAAGGACGCAGTGGGGCAAGTGTGAGGCTGTGGGCAGCCTCGGAAGCCACAAAAGCTGTATGTTCTCTTGCCCTGAGGCGCTTGTAGCAGGCAAGGCCAGAGAGATGTTTCAGAGAAATCACGGTGGTGGCGTGCAGGCAAATGGCTCAGCAGGACCCAGGCCAAGTAGTGAGGCCAGGAGACTGAACAGGCTGCTGTGAGTATGGGAGGGAAAAGCAGTGAGACCGGACAGATGCTCTTGAGAAAGCGTCTGCAGGACCGAGCAGAGGGATGGCTCAGTGCCGAGCAGAGATTTCTAAATGAGCAGGCTGCCACTCACACTGGGGTGAGGAAGTGGGGGCGCTGGGGAATGGGGAGGGGTAACAACCAGTCCCTACAGAGTCGGAGGTGCTGGCAAGACATCCAAGTGAATTATCTAGAGAGCAGCTGAGGTCTGAGCAGAGGAAGTGGATCCTCACACATGGGGAGAGCACAGCCCTGCTGCCAGGATGCTTCCACTCCTACCATGCGCCCTACTCTGTGAGCCCTCTGCCCCATGACCTTGGCAGCACTAATTTGTTGAGCTGAAAAACCCTTTTGGCACAATCTCTCTAAAATGGACAGGAGGCCTTCCCAGAGGAGTGTAGTGTGTGAGCCCAGTACAGCCCCAGAGAAGGAAGGACAAAAAGTGACATATCCTCCCAACCATCCTCAGCATACACCACAAAAGAAAGCAACTCCAAGGTAAACTCTGAGTCCCACAAACAAAAGCACTTTCACCACCTGAGATCTGGTAAGAAAGTGATGAAGCCGACATACTTCACGTGGGTACAGGGCAGACCTGCTTTGGAAGACACTACAGCAGAGGCAGAAACCTTAAGAATTGAACTGTGGACACCAGGCCTGTGCACACCCCCAACACCCACCCTAAAATGTGCTCCATGTCCAAGAAGAGGCCACGTAACCCTGACGGTGAAGCAGAATGGCTTCCCTTAACTGGAAAAGGAAAACATAGGCCTTCCCAGGAATCTGACCAATTACCTTCAGTCCCAAATCTAGAGATTGGAGGACTCAGAAAATCATCCTCACACATGTCAAAACCATTCAGGAAAATCCCTCTTTGTCATCTAGCATGCCCACATTTTGCTCGATTTATATACAAACCCATAGAATGTGTATTCACCATGACCCAGTTGGCTCTGTGAGCAGTGGGGACAAGGGTAGGAAATTCTAGCCCAGCTGCCACATAGCAGAGAAGGTTTGAGTTCTCTAGTTTTATTTCTCACATTTTACTTCCTATTTGAGTCTTTGAGCACATACTTTTTAAAAAACCAAATGGCTTTGGCCCACCCCCAGCCCTCCCAAGCCAAGGGGAGGGGTGGACACTGTGGGTAGCATGGGTCTCTGACATCTAAGTAGCCACATTACCAGCTTTGTTCTTCGCAAGTTTTTTGCTGCTTGCAGTTCCAGATCCATAGGTCACACCATCAATGGTCACCGAGGCACCAAAAGGTTCACTTGGGTTCTCTTAAAATTAAAATCATGGTTTTAAAAATGCTTGCTGAGACATTAAAAGCATGCATACGTGCACATATACAATCTGCTAGCACCAACAGATAAGGTAGGGTTGGGGCTACTGCTGGAAGGGAGACATGGGCGCTCCCTGAGGCACGGAGACAGGGCCAAGGACTGGGTAGCAGGCAGACAGCATGCCAGGAAAACTGGGAAACAGAGGACCAATAAGCTGGAGGGGAACAGGAGGCCAGAGGCCAAGCCAACAGGCACAAGGAACAATGTCTGTGAAAGATGGACAGAGGACTGTGAAGAACAGAGATGTACAGACGCAGGACGCCAAGCAACGACATGAAACGATGAGTGACGCCTGGGTTCAGGGTTCCCCGGGGAAGATAAACTGGTTTTCACAAAGGTGTGATGCAGATGACAACAGGAGACAGCTGGTGGGAAATGCAGGCCTGAGGCCCCTTCACCCACCTGGGGGCAAGTGGAGACAGTGAGAGGGCCTTCCTCAGAGCAAGGGATGAGAGAAAGGTGGGAGTGGGGGTAGTGGGAATGAAGAAAGGGGGAGGCAGGGGCATCTGCCCGCAGAAGGGGTATACGGCTGGGAAACCAACCTGCCCCTCTGCAGCACCCTTCTCCCTGCCATGCCCTTTCACTTCTCTCCCAGCAGAGTGGGGTTAACGGTCAGTTCCCGCCTCCCCAGCTATGGCCCCAGTGAGGTGTAGGATTCTTCAAGGCTGAGGTGAGGGAGGTCAAACTTACCACATTCAAAGAAATTATAAACGGGGCGGACCTTGAGGACACGCTGCATGTACTCGTGCAGGATGCAGACCTCGGACTTCCCGTTGGGGTTAATGACAAACTCTGTGACAAGAAGGCCTATCTCAGCAACAGCGTGAGGACCTGTGGCAAGCTAGCTCTCAGGGCCAGGCACCATCCACGTTAGCGCCTCACTGAATTAGGGGTTCACCAACATGAACGCAGTGCACCTCTGCATTCATAGGATCGACATAAGCTTAGAAGTAAAATGCAACTCACACACACAACATACGTTCTAAGACCATCAAGTGAAAAACAACAGGATCACCCATCTGCCGAAGAGAAAATTTACACACCCCAACTCACCTTTCTTTGTGGGTGCATCCTGCACAGACAGGGTGATGAGCTTCTGATTGGCTGGCAGGATGGGCCTCTCAGACTCGGCCTGTTTCCGTTTCATTTCTCGGTTAAACTGCCGCCGCTCGGCCCAAGTCCTGAATTTCTTCACAGTGACTTGCTCAAAGTCAAAACGCTTTTCCAGGTAGTTCCGAAACTCCTCAAGATCTGTGTGGATTTACCACAGAACAAAACTACTAACTTCCAACCTAAGAGTCATGTTTCCTCCGTCCAGTGAGTAGGATGGTGCTAGGCTGCCCATCAAACAGGTCCTGCCATGCCATTCCCCATTCCCTTTTCCTTCTGAAGGGCAAGGAAAGCAAAGAATCAGGTCCTTTTTTGTTTTCTTTCTTTTAAGATTTTACTTATCTATTTGAGAGAGAGAGAGCGCGCGCAAGTGAGAAGAACACAAGTGCGGGAGAAGGGCAGAAGGAGAGGGAGAAGGAGAGGGAGAAATATGGGGCTCGATCCCAGCACCCTGCGATCACCACCTGAGCCTCAGGCAGACTCGTAACCAACTGAGCTACCCAGGCACCCCTGAATCAGGTCCTGTCACTCAAATTACTCAGGAAGGTCCCATATGGGCAAAGTTCTGAGATGCTCTTTTAGTCTATTTGGAACAAGGACAAGAAGAAAAAAAGCTTTAAAAACAACAACAACAACAAACCAGCTGGCCTTCAAGACTTTTCTTCCCATATCAAAACAAGTACCACAGTGGCTGAAGCACTGTGCACCTTGTGCTCTCCCCTCCAGCCACCCTGGCTGCTCGCACACTCAGCAACACACCCAGGCAGCTGCGGCCCTGGCACCTGCCATGCCTCTCCCAACACAGACACTGGGCCGGTCCTACTGCTCACCACCCACCCCACTCAGTGACATTCCCAGGGGCCTCCTGCTTTTATTGTTGTACCCACTATCCCTCTCTCTCCCAAGATATCCTAGAGGCTCACATCACCCTCACTGGTTTCTTACTCAAGTGTAAGCCCTGAGGCAGGGATTCTTGGGCCTCACACTCAGCCCTAAGAACAATACGTGCAGAAGCAGAGGGAGGAGTTCTACATGCAAGACCGAGAAATACCTGGTTAAAGCACTGGGCTGTGAAACAATATACCTGCACCCACTTGATCACACCCCTAAACCATGTATTTCTTTACACGTGAACGCAAGGAAGGAAGTCTGGAAACAAGTCCAAGTGGTCACCTCTCCCACGGGACTAAAATTAGAAGTGAAACGCAGGTGTTGTCCGGAAAGCAAGAACACATTCAGGTGTCATGTGTGCGTAAAAGATGGATTTGAAGAAAGAAACCATTATGTTGAGGTCTTAAAGCAAAAGTTCCTGTCCAGCTGGGTCCTGAGAAAAGTCCCGATACAGACAGAAGACAGGGGAAGCTGACGTGGATGGGGAGGGAGGCAAAAGGCAGGCAGGTTGGGGGGAGAAGGCAGTCAGTGCACGGGAGAAGCTGGGGGCCAGTGACACACCCTGCCTTTCCCCAGATGCTTAAGGCTCCATCTGGCCCTCTCCACCAAGGCCACCCCTCCCTCAGCAGTGGTGCCTCCTCCCAACCCCCACTCTGCCCTAGCTTTTCTAGGCTCCTCACACCTAAGAGTTACAAGAAAGGCTGGGCAGCAATATTCAGACAATATCTAAATAGCAATAACCAAAAACCCTAAAAACACCAAGTCCTCTTTGAAAGAGATTCAGCAGGTGAGCTGAGATGTCTGCCACCACTGTAGAGACAGTTAAGACTTGCATGGGTAGGCCTAAGCAAAAAAACACAGAAGAGAGAAGAGAAACACCAACACAGAGCCAAAAGCCATCATGGGGTTGAAGAGCGGGAACATCTACAGAATAGTGGCTGTCTCTCAGTACTGAATCTGTGGATTGAAGAAGTTCATTGTGAGTGTATCAGGATAGATCAAAACGACACCATGGGAGCACATCCTACTGAAAAACCAGGATTTCAGGAAATGTCACAAAAGTGACCAGAGAAAGGCCAGTCCGCACTGACAGCAGCCATGTCCATGGCAGCACCAGCCATGCGGGGCCCACAGACCAAGGCAGGTCCTAAGATCAGGGAGACAGGCATTTCCCACCACCACGTTAAGAGTGGAGAGAGGTCCATAGAAGTCCCTTCCTCACAGAAAAAAGCAGAACAGGTGGCCTTCAGCAGGAGGAACGTGACCCTAAGGAAGGCGTAGAGTGCAGTCTTTTCCCTGCAGATGGATCCCAGCCAGCAAGGAAGGAAGGAAAGTTCACCCCAGAAACTTACCAACTGATTCGTCTTTGCACACCTCAACCTTGGCCTTCACCTGCCCCAGGGCCCCAGGGGCAGCCTCAGCCCCCAGTGGGTCCTTCTCATCTAGGGCCCCCGAGTCAGCTCCTATGGAGTCGGGCTCTTCCAGGGGGAACTCCAACTCCGCAGATCGGCTCAGGGGCTTGACAGGGGACACTTCCCCACTGGGGGCGAGCTCACTGTTTTGCTCTCTTTCCTCATTGTCCTTCATTTTCTTGTAATGAAGACATGGAATGCTGCTCAGAGGAGGATCATGTTTCTGTGGATAGTGAAATTGCAACACAGATTACAAGGATGACCCCGGAGTTCCGAACATCTGAAGCCTTCCACTTGCCTCTTCCTGGCTACCATGCAAACACAGCATGTGCATGTTCGGTCTGCAAACTTACAAGACTAAATTCATGACTGATGCATCCCCTACCCGTATGCTTCCCGTTCCCAGGAAGTATGGCCTGGACCAGGTGACCACCCGAGACTCTCTGTGTAGGTACACTGGGATTCCAGAGTTATGGAATGTCATGATCCACCCATCGGGCAATGGTTCTGTAGGAGGACGGCCACGACCTGCACGGAAGACAAGAGCATCCCACAATCACTTCAAAAACACTTGGGAGTTGTAGAGATAGCTTCAAAATTACGACACATGGCAGATAAAAATAGCAGAGTCAACTGAAGATTGAAAAGAACATCTAACGAACTAGGGGAGTAGGGGAGTACCCCACCCCCCACCAGACAGAGCCTACCCCAGCCCTGCCTGCCACTCAGCACCGCCCATGCATGAACTCTGTTCTCAATGCTGTGCTTGTTTATATGGCTCCAATCCAGAGAATCTAAGTCCCTCCTCAACCAGGAAGCTGTCTGCCTTGTTCACTGCTGTCCTCTTGGGCCTAGAAGAGCACGTGGTACATGAAGGAGCCTGGGACAAGGTTCTGCAAGACACGAGTCCTGGCCTCAGCTGCTGTCTGCAAGCTGTGGGGACCCCGGTCCTCAATCCCTCACTGCCCGCCTCGGCTGTGGCCAGAGGCGCCCCAGGGGCTGAGTAAGCTTTGCTAATCAATTGCATGTCTGCTGACCACTGCTCCCATGACTCAACAGCAAGTGTTCCTTGTACCTGAGCTGCACACTCTCACTGGCAAATGAAACACTACTTCCAATTCATTCGTTTTTTTTTTTTAATTAAATTTAATTTTTTTAAAAGACTCTATTTATTTATTTTACACAGAGAGAAATCACAAGTAGGCAGAGAGGCATGCAGGGGGTCGGGGTGGGAGTGGGAAAGCAGGCACCCTGCTGAGCAGAGAACCTGATGCAGGACCCTGAGATCATGACATGAGCCGAAGGCAGAGGCTTAACCCACTGAGCCAACCAGGTGCCCTCAATTCATATGTTTCTAAATCAGTTTTAAAACACTACTCCCTAAAAAAAAAAAAAAAAAAAAAAAAAAAACCACTACTCCCAATCCCTTCCTCACTTTACAGGCAGTCACAGAAAAAAGCTCAAGACGTATCACACACTTGATACCTGCCACTGACAGGCCCAGTGACTAGGAAAAATACAAAGACTTAACTGAAACTTAATTCTCTTAAGGAACTGGGAGCAAGTAATTTAGGAACAAAAGAAAAAAGCAAATGAAAATTTAAAAACATAGACATAATGAAATAGCATGAAGGACTCTCACGGACAAAGGAGTAGCCATCCCCGTGCCAGGTCCCCAGCTGACAATGTTAAGCCCTGGCCTGACATCAGAACGTAACAATACTGGCTTGATAGCTGATGCCAGGATGGCCCCCAGGAGGGAGCACTACAGGTCAGAGGTGCAGAGACACTGTCAGGCACTCTCCCCTACCCAGGCTAGAGCCAAGGAGCTGCCTTACACCAGCTTTGGGCTGAGTAAGGACAAAGAGAGGCAAACAAAATTCCAGCAAAGTACAACAAGGGACACAGATCCTACTCATTTGTGACAAGTAGAAGTCATAAAATTGGCCCAGCCATCTGAAGAGTTCACATGCAGCTTACACACAGCCTGTGAGTGAGGCCCGTGCTGCAGCTCCTGGAAGGCAGCACTGTGGGGCAGGCTGCCAGGCAGGTGAGGTGGAGCAGAAGGCTGCAGAGGGAAAGACACAGCAGTGCCCTGTGCAGGCAGGTCCAGTGGCAAGCCTGCAGTCATGGCCAGGCACTGTGAACCTAAACCAGGCCACTCATAACGGACAGGGCTTTGTGGCGCCTGGCACACCCAACCCATCCACTCTGCCGTGGGAGACTGCACCCCACCTACACCTCGTTTCCCTCCCATCACGCCCGGCCACCTTCTGCACCCCAGCCCTCAGCCTAAGGTCTCAACTGTGCTCCCGAGTCCCCATGCATCTGTTCAGTCTCATCGCACTGCCCAATGCCCAGCCCCACAGGCAACTCCAGGCCGACTGCTCCCCGCCAACCCCAAATCCAAGTGCACCTTTGGAACACCTTTACCCCTATCACAGGAGCTCCCACCCTGGCCACCTAAAGCACACACACCAGGCTGCAGCCATACGAGCTATGCTTTTAGACAAAAACTGTGTAACAACACCAGCCTGCTTCTACAGGCTTCTCCTGACACTTGGCAGAGAATCCAGAACCCAGACTGCAACCATCACCTGCCACAGTGCTGCACCCACCTCTGGCCTTGGCCTCACATTTCCACTTGTCCCTCTTCTCATCTCCCAGCAACAACACCATCCCCAACTCCTCACCCCATCAGAAGTGCCCCCCCATTCCCCTGAACAACACCAGCTACTCCGGTGTGCAACCACAGCGGACACCACAATCTGCACCCAGGTCATCGTGTATCTGGTGCACCCCTGTGTCTTGTCTGTTTCCCCTCATCACACGTGACTGTCCTTCCTCAAACATGTGCCCACTGCTCAGACCACTGCCTGGCACCCAAGGGCTCTCTAACCAGCACTTCTGCCGCCCCACGAACACACGACTTTCTACCTGGCTGACTTACTTTTTAGCACAGTTTTAATCTTGGTCATCATTGGCTGCACACTCGTCTCTCCATCAGATGGATGGTCACTGTCTCCTCCGTACTTCTCCTCCATTCTTCTCTTTTTGGGAGCACAAAGGCCCTCTTCCAGCAAAGCATCAACATCGTTGTCAAAATCATCCTGCAAAACATGCTGTTCAGACACCAGGGCCCCCAGAGCCCGTGTTCCTGTACCGCAGGCAAGCTCAACAGCATTACTGAGAACGGACACAGAAATGAGGCACTCTCAAGTGGGGGCCTAGGTATGCCTTTATGTTGCGTGATTATCTGAAAAACAAACAGGAAGAAACTGAAAACTGCAACCAACACACTTGACACTTGGCACAGGTGCACACGCCACCAGGAAGTGCTTCTCAGCAGCACCTTCCAACTCAGGCTGCATAAAGGGTACAAGGTCGACTGCTCAGCCAAACCTTTCTTTAGGAAAAATTTAAAAACTTGGATTTCTTACAGTTTTTTCTTTTCCACATTAACATTATTCCACCTCATATGAGTTTTTTTTTTTTCCTCTGCAACATCAGCTTTCAAAAGATGCTGCAGTTCCCAACACCTCTTTGGGTTTTGCTAAGAGTGCTCCAAAGGAGGGGTCGCCAACATACCTCATAGGAGAAGTTCAAGGCCTCTTCATCCACTCTGTCTCTCTGCACGATTGCTTTAGCCGTGAACCCGCCTGCTCCTTCTTCATCTAGCTCCAAATTGTCAGTAAAATCTTCTAACTCATCGAGCACTGCGTACTCCACTCTCTTTTCCTGATCCAGCTCATTCTCCTCATCCTTCTTATCAGCACTCTCACCCCCTATACCTACCCCGTTCCCAACACTCCCGCCAAAGGGACAAGCATGCACGTCTCCACTGACAGGGCTAAGGGCCAGACCACACTCTGCACGAGTGTCGCGCTCCACTCCTGTGTACAGCACCTTCCTGTCCTTACTCCTGCAGCTCTCGGTAAAGCTCACGCTAATCTTTACATCCTTAAGCAACTTAAGGTCAGGGGAGAACTTCCGGACCGCAGGTGCGTGCCGGGCGGTGCGCGGGCTGTGGCCACTACAGTTCGGGTCTATGAGGAGGCGGGCCTTAGAGAAGGATCCTTTGGAGAGAAGAGAAGCTCCGTAGAAGTTGAGCGGGTCCTCAGCAGGGGGTTCGGCCTGTCCATCACCACCAGAGCCAACGTCCATTACCTCTGCATCACTGGACGTTTGCAGGGGAGGTGGTGGAGACTGTTCACGGGGCAGCGCTTGGAGGGGGCAAGCTCGGATCTCCATCACCGCTTCTCCTGCGGGCTCACGCGGGAGAGGAGAGGGACTCTCATATGTCTCCATAGTAAAAGTGGTTAAGACTATTTTAAAAGACCAGAGTTTTAAAAAACCTTACATAAATCTATACAGCTAACATGCACAAGTCCGTTGAGACCCGGGTGCCGTCCTGCCCGCGCTGCACACGCTGGCGGCTTAGTCAAGCTGGCCACATTGCTCTTTTCATTAATGTAGACAGCTTTTAGAACCACTGCCTCAATTATTGGAAATCACAATGCACTCAGCTTAAATGACTGACGACTAAGCGAGTCTGTCTTCATGCCAAAGTGGCACCTTTCTTCTTCCACCTGCAAAGAGATTTAAAAACATCGTCACAAAATGACAGAAACCTTCTGCTTCCCTGGTACTGAGAATCAAGTGCTATTAACAGTGTAGTAAAGAATGTGAAATACTATTGCCTTAGAGAACCTTCTAGGCTTTAAAACAACTGCTCTACCTTCTTTCTTCAGAACCTAAATTATAATTTAAGTGCAAAATTAAATACCTTAATTGTCCACTGTAATTCCTACTTCAGAAGCAAAAAAAAATTATTAATGTTAAGGCTCAAAAGAAAATTTTTTTTTTAAACTAGGCTAAGCTTCACCGCAGCATTCCCCTAACTCAGTTTAATAGGTAAGCAAGCTCGCGGTGCAAGGCTGCCCTTTCCAGAACACACATAAGGTGTGTGGCCTCCCTCTGGCCATCAGAGCGATATGGATCCACTCACCTGCTAGGGCTGGGTCAGTCAGAGGGCGAGGGCGAGTGCGAGACCCTCAGCTCAACTCTGCGGCACTAGGGCCTCAGAGGTACGACCAGGCGCTCTGCTACCCAGGGACCCCAGGGCTCTCCTGGGCCCACAAGGTGGCACGTGGACCGAGACAGTGATGCAGCGTGCTGAGGTCGCCAGAGGTGGCATGGTTCTGTTCCCAGTAGAGGAGGGGGTGGTGGCTGTGGGGAAGGGAACCTGGCCAGGCTTGGTGGGGGGAGCCTCAGGAGACAGCTGGAGCCAAGGCATAGGAAGCCCTGGGTGCCATCCGGAACCTGGCTCCCTCCTGGGGGACAATAAGGAGCCACCAAGGGTGAAGTGATTCCCATGCCACAATTCAGCCCTTATTTGAAAAGGGAGACTGACAGCTGTGCCAGGCCCAGTGCCTATGCCCAAGGCATAGATGGCAGTCAGTCCTCCAGGCCAGAGCACAAAGGTATGAAATAGGCTCTGTTAACAGGGCTGGAGCCCTCAAGTACAGTGAAGACACAGAACTGACCACACTGCTGACCGAGTAGAGGTGGAGAGCAGAGACAAGAGGGAACTGAAGGCAAATGAGACTTCTCCTCTGGAGGGACACACGTGTTCCAGCATTCAGGCAGGAGCCTGCGGAGGAGAATGGATGGAGCCTCCAAGCAGACCTGTCCATTAGGTGCTGAGGCCATAGCTCTGGAGCTGTGACTGGCCCCGAAACAGAAGCCCAGAACGTATCAGCAAGGTGACAGTCACTAAAAGCACAGGAGAGAGGCTGCCCAGAGAGGCAACAAAGACCAAGAAGAGGGTTGAGGATGCAACTCTGGGAAGCTTCCCTTCAGAGAAATGACTACAAAAGGGATGATGTGAAAAGGCAGGTCAGAGAACAATCCAAAAACCCAGAGGTCTGCGGGGGGCCGGGCATCAAAGCAGAAGAAGCACGTGCAGATGCAAATGTGTATGCGCACACACTCCCACACCATGCAGACACACACACACGCATGAACATGCCATGCACACAGATGCAGATATGCACATGCATGCCCATGCCCACATAGGGCAGGCTTGACTGGCTATATGGACAGAACAGAAGACAGCAGATATCACACATTTAAGAAGTTTACAGTGAAGGAGTAGTGCGTGGTGGTTGTACTTTCAAGGAGACACAACATAAACATCAGAGACTTACTCAGATTTAATTAATTCATTCTACCAATATTCATTCACTGGCTTTCTACATGTACCACCATGAGCAAGAGACAAGGTCCCCACCACCTGGACACAGTTGGAAGGGCAATGACCACTAAGCTGTCACTCTATTTCCGAGATTCTAAAATGTCCTTACATTTCTGAATTCAGTGGGAATTTTACCACAATACTTCCCCCAAAGGTATATCTGTCAAAGGTGCTAAAGATCAAGGGAATACAGCATACAGATAACAAGACTCAGAACTGAGGTAAACCCTAAGGAGGCTGCAGCTGAACAGGCATGAGGAGAACTGAGCAAAATAAGTCCAGTTTCCTGGCAACCAACAAATATCATTTCAGAGAAGGACAGACAGGTCAGCATGTACAGTGCTACAGAACACAGATAAAAATCAGGACCAAACCTCTCGGCTTCTGGTAGGTCTGTGGAGACACTACCAAGAGCCAATCTGTGATTCTGGGAGCTGAAAAGGAGGGGAGAACTGAAAACAAATGGTGGTACAGGATGGGGACACCTGCTACCATGTTAAAAGACCAAGCAGCTGCCATCACCAAAGCACAAAGCAAAGATGATAATGACAACAATGCAGGGAGGCCTAGAAGAGGTGCAGGGGGTGGGGTCAGGGAGCTATAGAGAAAAAAAGAGTGTTCCTTCTCCCTGGGAGATCAGGAAAGGCTGACCAACCCCAAGCAGCAGCAACTCAAGGTTCAGAACTCTACAGTAGGGCAGTCCTGGACAAGTTCCTTACTTTCCCCTGTAAGCTTGCTCTCCTCATTCAACAAGTTTGCTGAACGTTTTCTATATGGCCCATGTGCCATTCTAGATGCTAAGGACACAAAACAGACAAAATCCCTACCTCACAGAGCTCACTTTTTAGAAAGAGAGATGAAGAAACAACTAAGGAAAGCTGAGAAGTATCAAGAAAAAACAAAGCAAGGAGTTGGGGGCGGGAGCACAACTTCAGAAAGGGCAAACAGCAAAGACTACACAGTCAGAGACCACCTGAAAGCAGAAGAGAGTAAGCTAAGTGGGTAGAGAGGATATTTTCCAGATGACAGAAGAGGAAAGGCCCTGGGGTAGAAGTGCAGTGCAGCAGGTGAAAGCAGCACGCTAAGGGTGACTGAGACCAGGACTGTGGCTCTTAAGAGATGGGCCACAGGACAGGAGGGTCTAAGCACTGAGGTTGCATGATCCAAGGACGCAGAGGCAACCGACCCTCAGGCAGGCCCTGCTCTAAGAGGTGCGTTTTCACTCACTAGTTCTCAGGCACTAAGAGGAAGGTTAAGGACAGAAAGGTTAAGCCACTTACTCAAAGTCACACTGCTAGTAAAGCTAGCAGTGACGCTGCTTTACCACCAGGCAAACTGGCTCCCCTCCTCGCTTCCTTGGTTTTACACTATCTTACAGTTCAAAAGAATCCTTCTGTGTCCAGAAAAACTTTCATGGGTGGGGGGGGGGGGCAAGGGTGAGAGCAAAGAGAAGAATTAAAAGGCTCACCAGGCAGTTCAGAATAGCATGTTAAGCTGGAGGTGGTAAGAAATGGTCCTGAGTGTTGTATGGAGGCCTAAGAGAGAAATCCAGGTGACTCTACGGATTGGAATGGAGCTGTCAAGCATTGAGGTGGTGAAGGCAGCATGGGAAGTGTTGTGGAGTGGGTAAAAATAAGGATTTAGGTTTGGCCATGGCTACTTGGCATCAAAGTAACATATGGAGATCTGGAAGAGAGAGCAGCTCAGAAGGGAGGTCAGGGCTGGAGAAGGCAATGGGAGATGTCAAACAGAGAGGGCAATAAAGCCGGGAAGCTAGCTAAGACCACCAAAGGGGGAAGGGCAGCTACTAAGAGGTACCAAGACCAGGCAATCCGGTGAGATTCATGTTTTCTACTACCAAGGTCATGGGCAGATTATACAACAATACCCAGGAAGTGCCCCACAGAGTGCCTGGCCATAATCGGCTCAAAGAGTGACTCTTCTACCATCAGCCTCACTGCTGCTGCAGCTGATTGAACACATGGATGCAAACCTTGCTTGCCAAGTGAACCATAAGCCAGCAGCAGACTCGCAGCAGGCTCCCCTGGATCCCTGGCACATGGGGTAAAACCAATAGGCTTGGACAGCGCCCTTCACAGAAGTCCACTTGCTGAGCTGGCATTGAGGCGCTGGCTGTCATGTCCAGTGCTGGGGCTGGTGCCTTTCGGTCAAGCCTCTCACACTGCAGCCTCCCGCCCAACCCAGCAGCAGTATGACCTCATCCATTCCTTTTGTCATCCTCTAACAGGCCTCACATCCTGTACTCACAGGCGCACTCCAGACTAGCCATTCACTCCCTTTGGTGAGTGACAGCCTGCGGCAGAATTTGAGCCACTGTGCGTGAGGCCTCTGACTGGGAGTCCAGGCTTCGACCAGGAAACAGAGGGTCTCCGCCTGCTGGTTGGCCTCACAGTCACCAGCTCTAGCCTGGACTGCCGTGCATCAGGTATCAAGGTACATGCAAGCATGCACAACAGCAAATCAAATTCCTACCATGAGCAACCCAAGTCCATCGAATGATACTTGACAGGTATCACTATCAACAGGTTGTCACCTTCCATTTATTTCTACCACGACTATTGTTACAACAAAACCACATTCTGCCTATCTAAGTGACACTCAGTCCACGAGCATTTGACGAAGAAAAAGACTTAGACGACTTCTCAGATTTCCCAAACTGTTACACCCGGCAGGATCCTGGGCGAGCACTAACCGGGTTCGTACCTTTCCCGCCTGAAAGCGACGCTACGACTTCGGGTCCCCAGGGCGAGGGACCTCTTTACATTCGGGCTTTGCCCGGGCGGAAAGCGATCCGCGTCGGCGCCACCTGGGCCTGGGGCCCGCCCCCGCCCCACCCCCACCCCGCCACGGAGGTACCCCCGCCCCGCGTCCTCGGAGGCCCGCGGCCATGATGCTTCACAAAGGCCAGGACTCCGCGTGGCTGCCCCGCCTCGCGCCCTCCCGCTCCGCCCCACCCCGCCGTTCGGGCCCTCAGCCCTTGGCCCGGGAAGGAGGGAGGAGAAGGGCGCGCCCTCGCGCAGGCCGCAGCGCCCGCCCGCCCGCCCCGCCCGCGGGGCGCTCCTCGCGCCCCGCACCTACCTCCGGCGCCCGCGGCGTGCCCGAGCTGCCCGCAGCTCGACCAAGGGAGGGAGACCCTCACGGCCTGACCGCCACGGCCGCCGCTGCCGCCATCTAGAAAGGCCTCCCAAGCTCTCTCCGGTCCGCGGACCCGCCTGCCGCGCGGGGCCAGCGGAGGGCGGGCCTTGGAGACTCGTGGCCAATCCCAGCACGCGGGCGCCCCGCATTGGGGGAATCGTGGAGCGGGCTGGAGAGGCCGCCAATTGGCAGCGCGTGGCGCTCGCGGCCACGGCACGCCGCCCAATAGCGCGGCCGCGTGGGCGGGACCAAGAGCTCGGGCCGCGGACGCGCTAACGGTCGCCCCTGGGGCGGGGCCCGCCGCGCGGAGGGCGGAGGCCGCGAGGAGCGCCGGGAACGGGGAGCGCAGGGGATGCCGGGAACAGGAGAGCGCGGGAAGCGCAGGGAATGCCGGGGAACGGGGAGCGCAGGGGATGCCGGGAACGGGAAAACGCGGGAAGCGCGAGGAAGCCGGTGGCGCGGGGAACGCCGGGAGCAGAGGGCGCCTCCGTGGTTTTACGTATGCGGGTGGGACCGTAGGCACACAGTCATTACGTTTCCAGTTAAAAGCATTAGCATAATCAATGGGGGAAAAGGACAAATACGCTAAACTGTCCCGCATTTTTCCACTTGCTAATGACATTTCAGTAACCTCAGAAAAGGGAGGGTATGGGTAAACGGAGAAGAGAGAGCTCTTCCTTAGCCAGAATTCCAGTGAATAAATGTGGAAGGAATAATGGAAGTAGGAAATCTCCGTTTTGGCAGCCAGCACAAACCTACTGCAGACAAAAATCACGGATGCTAAAAAATAGCGGGCAGAAGTATGAGAACTGGTAGCGGGCTTTTTTATTGCTTTACAGAGTTGCAAAGTTTCTCCCAAAGACACTAATGTCAAACCTAAAATAGTAACTGCAGTGGAGAAAAACCTCAGAGACAACCAGGTAGCCAAGTGATCGAGGTCACCAACAAATGTACACACATCCAAACATCAAATTTATACCTTGAAGATGTTCGTTGTATAGTAAACTAATGATACCTCAATAAAAATGACAAAAGTCAGCACCAGTAAAGGGATATATTGTGGCCCTCCTGAGAGGGGCATGCATCACTTGTTGGTATTTCTAACCAAAAGGCAAAACCTGAAAGATTAGATGAACCCAAATGAGGGGCATTCTAACAAAAAACTGGCAGGTGCTTTTCAAGTGTCAAGATCATTCAAGTCAAAGGTAAACTAAGGACCTGTCTTCAATTACAGGAGGCACAAGTAAGTGTGAGGTGGGATCTGGACCCTGTATTGGAACCTGGCTCAAGAAAGAGAAGTAGGACAACTGGCAAAATTCAAATCAGGTTTGTAAATTAGCTGGTAGTAGTATCAGTGCGAATTTCCTGGTTGTTATCATTTTACTGTAGTTAGAGATAGGGTGTTAACATTTGGGGGAACTGGGTGACCAGTTTTTAGTAAGTTGAAATCATTTCAAAATGAAAATGAAAAGATTAAAAAAGGTGGGGAGAGAGAATGTTGCTAGTTGAGGAAGGTAGAGGCCTATCCAGGCCCTTCCCTCCGTTTCTGCCCCTTTCTGTTCACCCAGTTGCCCCAGTGGTCAGCATCAGGCACTTCACAATAAAAATGTGACCAAGCCCCATGAGGTTCTAGCTCCTGGACTTGGTCAGGGGAGGCCAGTCTCCCCGTGGCTGAGCCAACTGCTTTCCTTGGCCCAGTGGTCAGAGCTCATGGGAACCCTTGGCATGCCACCATCCAGCCTTAGTGAACTCTCCACACTTTGTTGCTTGGTGAGTTGCCTCAGACTTGAGACCTCACACCAACACACTATAGCTGGCTTCCCGCATGGCCTTCCCACACGACCTCCCTACAGTTCCCATCTGACTCCAGCCTTAGGTGGATGCCTAGAAGCTGGAGCTCTAGCCCAAACTGAGGGAAGAAACTTTTCCCTCTGGTTCCTAGTTTTCCACTTAAGCCCAGCTCACCCATGAGGCAGGTCTCCGCTAAAGGGCCTGGATGATGCTAACTGCTGGCAGATGAGACCAAAAGATAAGGTGTTCGTGGTGGGGTGGGGAGGGAGGTGTCTTTGCAGGCTGAAGGCAGGGATTTCAGGCCTGCCAAGACAAGCCTCAAGGTCAGGCTGTATTCCTGAGATGGTCTTGTTAACTCAGACTTGGCTTCCATATCAAGTCATTTCCACACCTCTTGCCTCCAGGCCAACACGCTTCAACTGGCTGACTTAGAGCCAGAGAGCAGAAGCAGTTCATCTAGGAAGGGGCATCTGAAAAGGAGGTAAATTCCCCCTCCATCTGGGAAAAGAGGACCATGTCAGGGACTCACGGATCCAACACACCTGATGACTAGCTAAGCCATGCCAAGGTCAGATCCAGCCCTTCCTGTGTGGCATGTCAAAAGCACTTCTAGGGGCGCCTGGGTGGCTCAGTCGTTAAGCGTCTGCCTTCGGCTCAGGTCATGATCCCAGGGTTCTGGGATTGAGTCCCACATCAGGTTCCCTGCTTGGCGGGAAGCCTGCTTCTCCCTCTCCCACTCCTCTTGCTTGTCTTCCTACTCTCTCTTCTCTCTCTCGCTGTCAAATAAATAAATAAAATCTTAAAAAAAAAAAAAAAAGCACTTCTACAACATGCAGCTTCCCAGGGTCCCTTCTAACCACACAAAGGGTCTCACTTCAAGGCCTAAATAAATGGGGGCTTGGGAAGTGCCAGCAATGTCATTTTTGATTCAAATGTCTACCTGGCCTGGGCATCAGGATACAGTGATGGACAAGACAGGAATGGCCTTGCTTTCCTAAAGCTCTTGTTCTGACAGGGAGACACACAAGAAACAATCAAGCAAAACACATAGCATATCACCACGCTAACTGCTATAGAAAATAGAGCAGGGACCAAGGCAGGGCTGACTGCAGCTTCAGATAGGATGCCTCCCCCAAGACTTTACCAAAGAGCTGCAGGATGTGAGGGAGAGTGTGGTTTCGGTATTTGGGGGAAATAGTTCTTCAACCAGAAGGGACAGCAAGTGCCAAGGCCCTGGGGCAGAAGCTGTGCAGAAAGTACAACCAAGGGCAGTGGCAGAGGCAAGAAAAATGACATGATTGGGGGGGGGGTGCAGGGCAGCAGGTGAAACCAACATAGGAGGACCATGAGTCTACAAGGGGGAAAAACCCCAAGACATGCCTTATCCTCATCCTGCTCCTTCCTGGCCCCATGGCTCTGCCTCCCTATGTCCCCAGGGACTGAGACACTGTTATGGTAGCTCCTCAAGCCTCAATTTCCTCATCTGTAAAATGAAGGTCACAAATGTATTAGTTTGCTAGAGCTCCCATAACAGAGTACCACAAACGAGTGGCTTAAACCACAGAAATTTATTGTCTCACAGTTCTGGAGGCCAGAAGTTTGAGATCAAAGAGCCATCAAAAAGCCATGCTCCCTCTCTAAAGGCACCAGGGAAGGATCTGTTCCCAGTCTCTCTCAGCTTCTGGTAGCTTCTTGGCATGGGAGAGCATAGTTCAGTCCTTATAGGGCATTCTGCCTGCCTGCATGCCTGTCCCCATGTCCAAATTTTCCCTTTTTTATAAGGACATCAGTCATACTTGATTAGGGCCCACTCTAATGCCTTCATTTTATCTTGATTACTTCTGTAAAGACCCTAAGGTCACATTTTGGGATACAGGGGCTAGGGCCAACAGATCTTTTGGGGGGCACACAACTTAACGCATAATAGAATTACATCTTGGGCTGCCCCTTCTTCAAGGGGCTCAGGCACTTGGGGAGCCCAGGGTAGTTGAGGGCTGGGGTATCCCTGTACAGGCCCTGTCCCTGGGGTAGAGAAAAACATCAGATGGCTTTGCACCTGCCCAGTGGTGCCCCATGAGGGCAGACATGCCGGCCAGGGTGGGTGCCGGCATGGGGTACTGAGGCAGACGAAGGGCATCAGCAGTGCCCGGGCTGACAGCCTGGCTTGATATGGCTCAGCCAACAAGCGTTTGCCCCTGGGCCTGGGGGTGTGGGCTATGCCACCACTGAGGGGCCCATTCAAACCTGACCATGCTCAAGCACTTTTCCTCGAGTTCAAAGTGAGCCAAGGAGGGCATCAGGCCCCTGAGGGGTGCTCAGGGTGAAGAGAGGGAAGGGTTGAAAAGGCAAGTGGGGCCGGGTACAGGTCCACACCCCACCCCAAGCTCTCATTGGCTCTACAAAGGCCAAGTTGGGGGGCCAGCTGCAAAGGCCAATGGAAGCCTGGGTCTCAGCACTGGACACACATGGAACCCCTTGATGTTCAGTCTGGGCTAGGGACAGGAACTCCTGACTACTTGCCACAAACCAGGGTCTTAGAGTTGAGACAGACTCCACTTGCCCCCTTGCCCCAAAACCCATCAATTCCTACCATCCCCTGGCCTCTAGAGTCTACCCCAAGTGTAGGCCTGACCACACCATTCCATGGGGTGGTCCCCAAGGGCTCCCCACTATACCCAGATGAGTCCCTGGCCCCTCAGCCCAGCTCAGGATGCCCTGTAACTGGCACCCACCATGTCCCATGCACACAGGCTCTCACCAACCCCAGCCTCTGCCCAAGGACAGACGGATGGACAGGCCAATGGCCCCTCAGGTTTCCATCATGGTGCTCAGGGACCCATGAGCAAAAGAAGAAAGTGGAAAGAGGCTTGTTCTGGTGGGTGTGCCTTGGGAGTTCCTGTAGACCAGGAGAGCAGCCCTACTGAGCCTTTGCACAGTTGTCCCCCAACACACAAGGACCTGAAATGCACTGACTCACCACAGCCTCAGAATTTTATTATCATGGTCTCACATTCAAGTACAGATTCCTATGAAGTCTGACTCCCCAAGGAGAAGGGAAACAGCAAGGGTTGGCTGTGTCCCCTCATTGAGAGGGCCTTCCCAAGACCCATGACCTCCAGTGGGCAGGTAGATGCCTGAGAGCCTACCAAGGTGCCCCAGCATACACAGGACCCCTGGTGCTTCAGGCAGGACCACCCTCCTCCCCCAACAGGACTACCCCATGCACACAGGAGACCACCCCCCTCCAGGGCACAAAAGACCACCAACCAGCCTGTTCTTCTGTTATGACAGTGGGTTTTCCTAGGGTTCTTGTTATCCTTCAGCCCCCTCTCCAAGAGCAAGTCTAACTGTCCAGAAGTAGACCACGCCCAAGAGAGAGGAAGCCACTTTTAAACACAAGTCTTTTAAACACAAAACCCTGTTGTTTTGATCAAAGCAAAGACCCACTGGCCGGCAGTGCCTGCAGATGTGAGAGGCACATCTCTGTCTGTCTGGCATGCATATGTGTGTACGCTAGGATCGGTGTGTGCGTTTGAGCATGCGTGTGCCCATCTGGTACCTATACATGTGTACGTGTGCCCATGCACCTGCAGGTGTGCATGGAAGCATGTGCCTTGAGTGTGTGCCTCTATGCTTGGACAGGGTGCAGGCCCAGGTGCTTTCACACACGCACAGCACACCTGGGCCTGCCCCGAGCCAGGCTACGGGACTCTTGTCACTCCCACTGGTGTAAGGGCAGACCCTGAGCTGGACACACGGACACAGACAGGTCACAGAAACACCAGAGGGCCCTGGTCCTGCCTAAGTCACAGGCAGTGTGTGTGGCTACAGGAGGCTCCTATCCATACTGGCCCTCAAGGCAGGGCCTTCCAGGAGCCCAATGGCCACACCCATGGAGAGGGGTTAGCTCTGCAGCTTGAACTCGTGGGTGCTGGTCTCCCAGCAGGAGGGGTCCTTGTCCAGCATGCTACGCTCTGTGAAGGTCACGTGCCCATCTGCGTCCACAAGGATGATGGTGTTGGTTCTGAAAGAGAGCAGGGGGCCCATGTTCAGCCCTCTGCCTGCCTGGTAGAACCCCAAATGAGGTCTCTGTTACCAGGAACCCTCTCCTGTCTTCCTCCCCGACTACCCATCCCAAATGCTCAGCACACCTTCTCTCCTCCTGCCAGCTGTCCCTAAGGACAGTCCTCACTTTGTCACCACCTGCCTCCCCCTGAGAGAGGGCAGGTACCAGGTCCCCAAGCAGCCCCGGTACAGGCTGATACCCAGAGCAGGCACACGCATGCTGAAGACTGGGGGTCCCAGTCAGGATTGGATCCAGCAGCCACACACCTGGCCAGGGAGCAGACCTGGCACTCTGCCTCATGCACGTGGCTACACATAAGCATGTAATTTAGTCGAGAAAACAAGTCTGTGCTGGAAAAGCCTGAGAGAACAGATGCCCTGCCACCTGCCAAGGGAAAAGCCTGAGAATGGAAAGGCCACCATTCAAGCATACAACCGGTGGGCTCTGGAGCACCAGTGCTGGCACCCTGGCTCCACCCTGGCCCTGCCTACCATCCCATCCCCCAGCTAGAGGGCTTGAAGCTGTCATCTGCGGGAGGATGGAAGACTCAGGCCAACCTGAACTCGAAAACCAAGCATTATGTGTTAACCTCACCATGTACCCAGAGTACATGTGGTATCATCGTGGCATCTCTCAGCACTTGTCACCACCCATGCACCCCATCCCTGAGTCCTTAGTGGTCACCGGCCCCCAAGAGCTTGGCCTATCCATCACAGTCCACACTGCCGGTCACCAGGCTGGCACAAGGCTGGTACCCACGGGGCCTGGTTCAAGCCAAATCCAGGAAGATGTTGCTTTGCCCAAGGCCACAGTCTGTCTCCAGGCCAGGTGGGCCAGGTGCACAACAGCACTCCTAGGGCGTCCTGGCTGGGCCAGCAGCCCACCCACCTCCAAGTACAGCAGGTAGGCTGCCCCAGACAGAATCACAGGGATGGGATAGACCTCCCAGGCACACAGAGCCAATCTTCCTCTGCCCAGGAGGGAGAGAGGCACAGAAGGAACTTATTGGGACAGCAGACACCCATGCCAACAGTTTCTCCTTCCCAGGCATTCCCTCCCCCCTTGTGGCTGAGACCAGAAGTTGCCCCTTTCTTGGGTGATGTCCCCAGGCTGAAATGACCTAATTCTGCCCTGGTCACACACAGAATGTAACAGACCAAAGGACATAGGGCGAAGTGAGGGGAAGAGCCAGGAAGTGAGACCTCTGGCCCCACTGGGATCTGGCAACCTGAGGGTGCCCACAGCCATCCCAGCCCCCTCATGGCTGCATAGAGAGCAGGAAGCAGCCCAGGAAACATTGCAGCGCCCCTGGGGGCCGGTGAGCATTTTGCACATAGCCGTCACCTGTGGTATCTGCTGGCCCCATAGCCCCACAAGCTGAAATGGCAGCTGCCTGTAAACAGGGCAGAGGCTCTGTAATCCAGAAAGTTCAGGGAAGGCAGGGCTCCTCGTGGGACAGGACTGAACGCACCCAGCAGCCCCTCATACCTGGTGCCATAGCCCGGGCAGCGTACACACACAGCCGCATACTTGCTCAGAAAGGGCTGCACATACTCCCTGCCCTGGTCCTCAATGGCCGGGTCTGGCAGCTGCCTGGAAGGACAGAGGGGTCACTGCCACCCCCTCCCATCCACCCACAGCCCCACCTGCCATCCTCAAGGCCTGCAGTGCCCAAGGAGCCTACCAGCCTCACAAGGTGGTTTGGGAGCCACAGGGTTTTCTGGGCACTTTTCTGCTGAAGGCCTCAAGTCTCAGTCCAGTCTTTTATTTAGGGCTCCGTCACTGGGCCCAGGCTGCCAGACAGGGACTGCCAGGCCAGCTCCCCCTACCAGGGCCCCCAGGAGCTTTCCCAGGACCCAGGGACAGGAGCACCTATGAGCTCAGCACTGGGGAAGGCTCTGCTGAATCAGCAAATGCTGTGGGGGGAGGTGGTCCATCTGGTCAGACCTGTGCAGGCAACACCTCCCCGCACCCCCTGCCCCCGGGGAAGGACAGATGTCATCTCTTAGAGCAAACTCACCTACCTGTCTTGGTGAGGTCTGAGCAGTTGGGGTGCTGTGGGGCAGGGGCCTTGCTGAGGGGCCCCCAGCCACATACACACACACACTGCCTGCCCCAAGAGATACCCTATGGGCATCTCTCCACATGACAGGAGCCCACTTGAGCCCTGCAACTTGCCAGTCACTGAAGCTGGTGCTGGGACCACAACTGTCAAAGGGGCCAGGACCCCATTTCAGGCCAGCAGGAGTGACAGAAAAGAGACTGAGGGCCACATGACTTACATACAGTTGAGCATGGGATGCTGGACCAGCCCAATTAGGGCTTCCCTGAGGGGTGGCTATGCTGAGGCTGAAGGTCCCATGGTTCGTGGTTCCAAAAAGATCATGGTTCCAAAAAGAGATGGAGAGTAAGCAAGGGGCAGGGAAGGGTTCCAGGAGAGAGAAGCAGGAGGCAGCCCTTTGGGGTTCTCTGAGGGGTTATCGGGTCATCTAGGCAGGATAGGGGCCTGGCCTGAGTATGGGTGACACTGCAGCATTGGAGGAAGGTAGCATGGCCAGCACCTCTGACTCCCAGGTGGGATGGCCATGACATGTGGCGGGGGTGGGGGTGGGGGTGGAAGGGGTGGGCATCCCTGAGCCAAGTACTGTGTGCAGAGGCCATGGAGGTACCTTAGGGAAGTTGGGTCAGGAGTTCCTTTCCCCCAGGCGATTCCTGGGACAGGTGTGTCTGTGCCACAGCACTCGTAGGACAGCATGTGGGAAGGACAGTTAACCCCCAGACATACTCCCAGGCTGGCTGCTTGCTTCTGTGGTTTGCTGAGCACCTGGAGCTTTCTAGAATCTCCCACCAGTTGTGTGCAGACATGGGGAACCTCCAGCTACTCTCTGCCCCACAAAGGCCCACACCGAGCCTCTGAGAGCATTGAGCTTCCAAGTATACTGACCCAGGAGGGGAGCAGTTAGGAGGAGAGCAAAGAACAGTATGTCTACCGGGCACCCCCGGGCTGAGGAGCTGTTCCCAGTCACCTCCACAAGCCTCCCAGGGCAGCACAGCCAGCCTGCCTTTATGTCCCAGGACTAGAGAAGAAGTGGGACCCTCTCCTTGTCCCAGCAGGCTCCGCCCACTCACGCCTCATCATTGTTGAGCACACGCAGGAGCTGGGCAATGAGGACATCCTTGGGGAGAGCCTGGCTCCGCTCCACGGCCTCCAGGAAGAGCTGCTTCCCAAAGCACAGCTTCTTCCAGGGCGTCTCCAGCAGCGCATTGCTTAGTCCATACGTTCCTGCAGGGAAGGGGACAGCCCAGCCAGGGCAGAGGCCCCATTGTGGGAATTCAGGGTAAATGTCAGTAATTCAGAGATTACCCACCTACCCAGCACTGGGCAAGGGACTAGGAGTATGGGCAGGGACACAGAGCCCAGACCACCCCACACTTCAGCATCTTCTCCATGCACATTCCTAACCCATCTGTGTGGCAAAGGGTGAGAACTCAGCATAGCAGGGCACTCACAGGAGACTTAAGGCACAAGCACCAAGCAGGCTTGATGGACAGAATGATAGGAAATTGACAACCTGAATTCCAATGAGGCAAAAGAAAGGGCAACCTCAAGAAGGAACCACCTCCCCATCTCACTCCCATCTCTAAGTTAGGAAAAAGCTGCAAGGTGTCAATCTCCCTGAGAAGGTCAAGAGTGGGAGAATAGCAACCTGAGGCCAGAGGGATACCTGCTGGATATCAGTCAGTGGTTAGGGAGTCGGCCAACATCAGAATGGGCCTCTGCTGCCACTCTGCCTGCCTATGCTTTCTCTCTCTCTCTCTCTGACAAATAAATAAATAAAATCTTAAAAAAATATAAAAAAAATAAAATAAAATTTTAGGGGCACCTGGGTGTCTGCCCTTGGCTCAAATCATGATCCCAGTGTCCTGGGATCAAGTCTTGCATCAGGCTCCCTGCTCAGCAGGAAGTCTGCTTCTCCCTCTGCCTCTTTCCCCCACTCATGCTCTCTCTTAATAAATAAATAAATAAAATCTTTTTCTTTTTGAGATGTTAATTGATTTGACAGAGTAAGAGAGAGAGAGTATGAACAGGGGAGCAACAGAGGGAGAGGGAGAAGCATCCCTGCCCCTCCTGCTGAGCAAGGGGCCCAATGTAGAACTTGATCCCAGAACTCTGGGATCATGACCTGAGCTGAAGGCAGACGCTTAACTGACTGAGCCACCCAGGCATCCTTAAGTAAATAAAATCTTTAAAAAATTAAAAAATAAAACCTCAAAAAAAGAGAAAAAGAACTACAACTCAAAAATAAAAATACAAGCAACCCAATTTAAAAATGGCCAAAGGGTCTAAACAGGCATTTCTTCAAAGAAGACATACAAATGACCTATAAGCACATGAAAAGATGCTCAACATCATTTGCCATCAGAGAAAGGCAAATCAAAATCACCAGGAGACACTACTTTACACCCACTAGGATGGCTGTAATCAAAAAGACAGACAGGGGCGCCTGGCTGTCTCTGTCAGGGGATCATGAGACTCTTGATCTCGGGGTCTTGAGTTTGAGGCCCACACTGGGTATAGAGATTATTATTATTTTTTTAATTTTAACAATCTTTAAAAAAAACAATAATAACTGCTGGTGAGGATGTGGAAAAATTGGAACCTCATATACTGCTGGTGGGAATGTATATGGTAGAGCTGCTTTGGAAAACAGTTTGGCAGTTCCCCAAAGGGGTTAAACAGTCACCTTATCATCCAGCACCACCACTCCTAAGTATATGCATAAAAAAGAGGAAAACACAGATCTGTGCAAAAACTTAGAACAAATGTCTACAGCAGCATGATCCACGATGGCCGAAAGCTGAAAACAACCCAAGGGTCCATCAGCCAGATGAACGGGAAAATGAAATGTAGACTATCTAGACAATGGAATATTATTCAGCTGTAAAAAGGAATGAAACCCTAATTTGTGCTACAACACAGAGAGACCTTGAAAACATGATGTTAAGAAAGAAGTCAGTCAGATACAAATCAAAGCCACAGTGAGATACCACCTCACACTAGTCAGAATGGCTAAAATTAATCAGTCAGGAAATGACAGGTGTGGGCGAGGGTGCAGAAAAAGGGGAACCCTCCTACACTGTTGGTGGGAATGCAAGCTGGTGCAGCCACTCCGGAAAACAGTATAGAGGTTCCTCAAAAAGTTGAAAATAGAGCTACCCTACGACCCAGCAATTGCACTACTGGGTATTTACCCCAAAGATACACATGTAGTGGTCCAAAGGGGTACCTGGACCACAATGTTTATAGCAGCAATGTCCACAATAGCCAAACTATGGAAAGAGCCTAGATGTCCAACAACAGGTGGATGGATAAAAAAAATGTGGTATTTATACACAATGGAATACTATGCAGCCATCAAAATCTTGCCATTTGCAATGACATGGATGGAACTAGAGGGTATTATGGTGAGCAAAATAAGTCAATCAGAGAAAGACAATTATCATATGATCTCACTGATTATCAGGAATTTGAGAAACAAGACAGAGGATCATAGGGGAAGGGAGCAAAAAATGAAACAAGATGAAACCAGAGAGGGAGAGAAACCATAAGAGACTCAATCTCAGGAAACAAACTGAGGGTTGCTGGAGGGGAGGGAGGTGAGAGGGATGGGGTGGCTGGGGGATGGACATTGGGGAGGGTATGTGCTATGGTGAGCACTGTGAATTCTGTAAGACTGATGAATCACAGATCTGTATCCCTGAAACAAATAATACATTATATGTTAATTAAAAAGAAGAAAGGATGGAAGGAAGGAAAAAGGAATCACAAAAGGCCACATATTGGCTGATTACACTTGCATGAAATGTTCAGAATAAGCAAATGCACAGAGACAGAAAGGAGGTTAGTGGCTGTCTGGGACTGAGTGGTGGAGGGGAGTGGGGGGGTGACTGCTAATGGGGACAGGGGTTTCTTTTGGGGTGATGAAAATGTCACAGGGTTCCATATCAGTGATAGTTGCACACCTTTTCAGATAGACTAAAACCTACCGAATGATACAGTGTATGTGAGTACATTGTATTGTAAGGGCCTGTTTAGCCAGAGCAGCTCCATCCTGGCCCTGCCCCTCCCCCTTCAGGGAACTTACTTAAAAACAAGTCCCGGAAATCAGTCCCAGGTAACAAAGCCCAAATACAAGGGTGGGTCAGGCCAGGTGGAGGTATCCAATCGGTGGGGGGCGCATACTGTCTCCTAGCTACCAAGGAGTATGGGCCCCGCCCTTTGGGAGCCCATTCTGACCAAGGTGATAGGCTAGTTCAACTATCTACTATAGGGTAAATTGTAATTCAATTGGTCACTTACGTGTGACCTAGCAGGACTGTGCGGCTTTCTCTGCGTTAAAATCTCATTGGTCACCGTGCATGGCCAGGTCCAACCACATGGCCTTTGCCCTTAAAAGCTAGTCTGTAAGGCAGACGGTCGTCGCCTCTTTGCAAGATACGGCCCTGGCTGGTCAGTTTGATTCTCAATGCTTAGCGCGAAATAAAGCTTTACTTGATCTTCGCTTTGTATCAGTCTTGCTCCTTTGACCATGGACCCAACAGTATGATATCTGAATTACATCTCATTAAAGCTGTTAATTTTAAAAAGTGACATGATCAGGCAGGGTCAAGCTCAGGGAAACAACCTGATATACTTGAAACAACCTCACTCCCTCCCTTCCACCTTCCCCCTCTGTGTCCCTTCCTTCCTCCCTTTAGCAGAAAATAAGCATCTCCAGTCACAGGATCTCAAATACTGAGAACTGCGAGAGGGCATCACAGGGGCAGTTTCCAGATACTTCCACAAAGGCCTCTGGGCCAACGCACAGAACTGGGGGTAGAAGAGACCTCTGTGTCCTTTTGTAAACACTGTCAGTTTTCAGTTCTCTCTGGGCAGTCACCGGCTCCGGGCTAGGGAAAGGTAGCCCTGACTTGTGGACCAAGTGTAGGCCATGGGCCACTATGGGGGCATAAGGCACACCAAAGGCCAAGGAGCATAATTCCTGGAGAGAAATGTGACCGGGGCCTGGGTTCTGAAAATTACAATAGTGTCCCCACAGAAACAGCCCCCACCTTGTCACCGCCCGCCAGAGTAGGCTTACCTGGTGCCAGGACGACTGGCTCGGGCTCCCCCCGGTTCCCGTAGTAGCAAATGACATCTCCCTTCTCTGTGCTGTGGAGAGGAGGACAGAGAAGGTCAGATGGGAGCCACAGGGTGCCAAATCTCTCACTACCTGGTGATCTCCATGGTCCCATTGATGAGAGAATAGAAAGCTGGCTAAGGACAAAGCAAAAGCTGACACCCTCCAACCTTCCCCCACCCCCACTCCTGGGTGGGACATATGTGACATTCTTTAGGAATCTCCCACCTATCTTAACGTTAATACCTTGCTAGAGGGAAAAATGACCTTGACAATGGCAAGGCCACAAGGTCTCTGGTATCTTGTAGGTCCTCTTTAGCATATGAAAGTTCTATTGAAACCTCCCTTTTCCTTCCCCCGCCCCCCATGGTACATAACCTGCCACCTCTCACAACCCCAGGGCAGCAGCTCTTCTACCCACGGGTCCTGTGCCGTGCTTTAATAAACCACCATTTTGCACCAAAGATGTCTCAAGAACTCTTTCTTGGTCATCAGCTCCGGACCGCACCCCACCGAACCTCACTTATATTCTAGGACTTTATCACCATCCCCAGCACAGGGTCAGGACAGGAGTTAGTCAGGGCTCCAGCCTCCCAGGGGCCTCAGAGCTAAGATCTGAGACCCCTGGCAATGACCTCACTGTGCCTGCAAACACCACTCCCCACCCCCACAGCCCATCCCCATACACCTCCAGACACAGTGGGATGCCCCAGGGCAACAGAGGCTTCTGAACAAAGCACCAAAGATTCCATTTGCCTACTTTTATGTGCTGAGTGTGCATTTAAAAATAGTTCAAATGGCTGGGAGCTGAAAATGTTCCCACTCGTAAATACCATAGTAAATCTTCCTTGAAACTGCCTTCTCTGCAAACTAGAGAAGGTCTCTTCCTGGCCCCTGAGCCACCTTCCGGCCTGCAGGTGCAGAGAACGCCACATCGGGACCTAAGCCTCCAAGCTGAACCGTTGTAAAGAAAGGGCTGGGAGGGGAGGCCAGGAAGTCCCTCCCGCTGCACCCAACCTGGCCCCAGGTGGCTTTACATTCTGCTCCTGTTCTTCCTCCCCACAGCCCCTGGCTCATTTCTTAAGCTATCTAGCTAAGACTTCAGAAATTTTTAATAGGCAAAAAGCTAGAAAGCATGAAGACCCATGGATTAGACATCGACTCCTGCTGTGCTTGGTCAGGGACTGGCCATGACTGCGATGAGGAGCTCTTCTCCTTGACCCTGACTTCTTTCTGGCACCTACCACTGGGGTTGCTTGTTGACGGCCAACTCCCTCAGTTGCCGTGGCCACCACCTGTCCTTGAGGGCTGTGTCTAGGGAGGGAGGCTCTGACCCTGTGGTCCCAGGAGGCAGGAGAGCTGTTCAGGCACCAACGGGCCCAAGCCCACCTGCGGGAGCCGCCTGACCATGCAGGTGTCCACTCAGAGCACAGGGCCCTCATCACCCAGCCACTTGACATGGTTGCTGAGCACTGAGTCCTGCTGGGCTACTGGTCTCCCAGACCAGGTCAGATGCACAGAGAATGACAAGTAAGGTGGTCCCAGCACAGGGGGGGCAAGAAAGGCATGGAAGTTCCCCTCTGGGAGCTGTCCATGGTGAGAATGAGAGGGCCGGGTCCAGCAAGCACCCATGCCAGCACCCACCTCCTCCCATGGCCACTGCAGCCTCCGCATAAGTGTGTCGATCCGTACAGCAAGAGTGGGGCTGAGCAGGTCACATGCAATGGACACTCTAGGCACAGTTGGCCTGGGGCTCTTGAGGAAGGAGGTGGGCTCAGGCCACGTGTCTGGTCATGGGCCCTCTGTGCCGTACTGACCACCTCCTGGGGTGGAAGCTGACCACCTTCACTGACCTCTGGGGCATCGGCAGTGGGGGTGCACAAGGGGAGGGCGGGAGGGCAGGAGGGCAGGACGATGGATGCTCACTTCACTAAAGGACAAAGTCACAAAACCCCTGCAGTTCCCAGGCCACATCTGTCAAGTGTGGGACGGAGCACAGACCACCCTGGCTGCCCTGCCCTGTTCCCACCCAATGCCTGAATCCACCAGCCACTCTGTACACCCTGCTCTGGGAAATGCACATGGGCCCTGGGGCATCCAAGGCGAGGACATCCCGCCAGGGCCTCTCCACCGTGGCCACCCTTTGCGGCTATGGCATCGCCACCCTCCCACCTGCCGTGATCTGCCTTATGCATCAAGACTGTCAACAGTGTCCCCAACCCAGTCCCCACTTGGTAGTGATGAGGGAACAGAAGGCTGGCTGAGGACAAAGCAAAAGCTGACACCCTCCAACTTTCCCCCACCCCCACTCCTGGGTGGGACATATGTGACATTTTTTGGGAATCTCCCACCCATCTTAATGTTAATACCTTGCTAGAGGACAAAATGACCTTGACAATGGCAGGGCCTCTGGTATCAGGTATCTTGTAGATCCTCTTTACCATACGGAAGTTCTATTGAAACCTTCCTTTTCCTTACCTGCCCCCAACTCCATGGTACACAACCTGCCACCCCTCACAACCCCGGGGTAGCAGCTCTTCCTGCCCACGGGTCCTGTCCCCATGTTTTAATAAACCACCATTCTGCACCAAAGATGCCTCAAAAATTCTTTCTTGGTCATCGGCTCCGGACCTTACCCCACCGAACCTCACATATGTTCTAGAACTTCATCAGTAGGATGGGGCTACTATCTCCAGGGGCTGCTGGACCACAGCCCCATCGCATACCAGCAGGGTCTCAGCCACATCAGTAGCCCGTCGGGAGCTTGGCCGCAGCAGTTGCACATGGGACGGCAGTGCCAGGTGCTGCACAGGAAGGGCCCAGCATCCACCCCCACATGGCCATGCAGCTAACTGCTTGCTCCTACTGTACCCCTGTATGCCTCACGGGGCCTGGCAACGCCCCACTGGCCACAGGTCCCTACCAGGCTCCAGCCACCCCACTCCTGACTCTCAGCCAGTGCCAGCAACCCTGAGGCTCCAGGCCTTTTGGGGCCCCTTCCTCCTGCCTCTGCTCCTTGCCTATTCTCCCGACTCCAGGGAGGGGAAAACTTTCCCCAAATGACTGTACAGCACAGCTTCCGTGTCCTCTGGCGACGGGGCCCATGGGCAGCTGGGACAGCTCTGTCGCCCCTTTTGACAACACCAGAGAGACCCTGGGAGCTGCCCACTGAGCCCCTTGCAGAACATGAGATGAGCCACACCATGTGCTCAGACACACCGCCCTAAAGTAGCCACCAGGAGGCCCCAGAGCTCAGCAGCACCTGACCGCCAGCACTGCCGGGAAGCCAGGCTGCTAGGGACCTTCC
Source organism: Enhydra lutris kenyoni (assembly GCF_002288905.1). Classification (NCBI taxonomy): domain Eukaryota; kingdom Metazoa; phylum Chordata; class Mammalia; order Carnivora; family Mustelidae; genus Enhydra; species Enhydra lutris. The sequence goes on along the minus strand of NW_019154092.1, from coordinate 3,603,083 downwards.
TTCTCCAGGGGCCCCTCTGTGCACCAGAGAACAGGGCAAGTGAGGGGCAGCTCCAGAACAGGGCACTCCTGAGCCACAGGCCTGGGGAGGAGACCTTAGGGGCAAGGGGCCGATGTGGGCCAGGGGTGCCCCCGGGACCAGAGATGCCCGCTGCAGTCACGCCACAGCTCATGTGCAGGAGCTGGTGACCATCTCGCTGCCACCAGAAGCCTGGGTTCCGCTCCCTGCATCCCCACAACAGTCAGCCAGCCCATGGGAAGCTTCACCATGCCCACCAGGTGCAATGTCCCTGGAGAGGCTGCCACAGCACCCCAACCTGGGTGGCAGGGTGGGAATCCCACTTCCTGCCAAGCCCACAGCTCTGCTCCGTGGCAGTGGCCGGTGGGCTGCCATCTCCCTCCTAGCAGACCCACCTTAGGTCAGCTGCTATGAGATTAAAGCCGTTGTACAGGTGGCCCTCCGCAGAGACCTTCTTCAAGTAGGACAAGCTGTCCATGTCTGTAGTCAGAAAGTGGGTCACAAGTTCACCTGTGGGTAGGGGACAGACATACATGGCCGAGGTGGCAGGGCAGAGTCCCTCATCCTGGGGAGACTGATGTGGGACCAGTGCAGGCTAAACTTAACCCCCCACACCAGCCATACCTCACTGACCTGGCAACTAAGGAGGTCTGCATCCAGAACTCGGTTTTTGTTGGGGTTTATTTATTTATTTATTTATATTTCTGCCCTTATGCCCAAAATGGAAGTACAGCATGAGAGGAAAAAACCTTCATTGGGGACAACGTGTGTCCGCAGAGCTGTCTTCCTAGGGGTACTGCTCTGCAAACATCTGACAGGTGGGGGGTGACAATGACAAGAGCCAGAAGTGACACTTTGGCCTGGGGCACAAATGTGGAGTGTGTTCCCTGAGAGGGGCCGACCATGTCTGTGCCAGCAGGGGCTGCGTGGGCCAGGCAGAGCGGGGATTCCCACAGTGATGCCAGCCAGTGGGTCCCAGAGCCAGAAACACCCTGATTCCCCTTCCTCCTCCTCCTGGACCACATGTGCCTGAGGAAAGCCCGCCCTCCCCACCCCCCACCCCCGGAACCAGCGTCCCACGGTACCTCGGCCCCGGGCATCCTGGTCCTGCCGTGGCTGCAGGTAGTTGGTGAGTGCAGCCAGCTTCCCCCGTGTGCTGATGCCCAGCCATGTGCCTCCTTCCTTGCCTTCTTCCATGTCAAGCCCTGTGACAGATGGTAGTGTCACCACCAGTAGCACCTACTGCCCCGTCCCTGTGTCCTGGGGAGACAGATGCTCAGCCCAGCAGCCTGGGCTAAGGAAAAGGGTCTTGAACTACTCAGGGCAAGGCAGCCCCAAAGCCCACAGGGCATGTGAGAGAGACCCTGCCCCCAAGATGACATCTGATGCCCATGGGAGTCCCTAAAACTTGCAGTGGAGCCTGGCATGTGTGGAATGCATCCTGATGCTTGGATCAACATTGGATCAACACTGTGCTGGAAGCACAGTGGCAGCCACATCCTAGCAAAGGCACCAGGCCCAAGCCCACATCCTGGATCAGGTGCGGGGCCGCTAGCTGTCCTCCCCCAGCCGGACACAGCAGGACACATAAGCCCTAAGGTGGGTGATTCACTAGGAGCCCAGAGCACATCTAGGCCCACCTATTTGTCTCATTTTCATCCCATAGGCCTGGGCCATGGTTAGTCCTCCATGGGGCCTTGCCACTGGGTCGGTAAGGCCCTTAAAGCCACAGGAAAGTGTCTTCCTAGATTAGAGGATCATTTCAGTTGAAGACTGGGGCAAAAGCAGCAAAATCATTTTTATAATAATAATAATAATAAAAAATTATAACTATAAAAGAAATAAAAGATGGAAAGATCAGAAAGGAAGAAGTTAACTATCTCTATTTGTAGACAGGATTACAGGTGAAGAAAATCCAAAAGGAATCTACCCCTCCAAAAAAAAAAATCTCGTGGGGGGCCCGGACTGGCTCAGTCAGAAGAGCATGGGACTTCTGATCTCAAGGTCCTAAGTTTGAGCCCATGTTGGATATAGAAATTACTTTAAAAAATTATTTGATTTTTTTTTTTTTAAGATTTTATTTATTTGACAGATAGAGATCACAAGTAGGCAGAGTAGCAGGCAGAGGGAGAAGGAAAAGCAGACTCCCTGCTGAGCAGGGAGCCCAATGTGTGGCTCAATCCCAGGACCCTGGAATCATGACCTGAGCCGAAGGCAGCCGCTTAACTGACTAAGCCACCCAGACACCCCAAAAATTAACTTTTAAAAAATCTCCTAGTGGGGCGCCTGGGTGGCTCAGTGGGTTAAGCCTCTGCCTTCGGCTCAGGTCATGATCTCAGGGTCCTGGGATCGAGCCCCGCATCGGGCTCTCTGCTCAGCAGGGAGCCTGCTTCCTCCTCTCTCTCTGCCTGCCTCTCTGCCTACCTGTGATCTCTGTCTGTCAAAAAAATAAATAAAATCTTTAAAAAAAAAAAAAAAAATCTCCTAGAACTGGTAAGTAAATAGAGTCAAGAATCAGAAAATGAAAATTTAAAAATACCATTTACAATAGCATTAAACAAAACAAAACGTAAGAAAACATTTAAGGAAAAACATGTAATGCCTGAAGACTGAAAACCACAGAGTAGCACTGAGAGAAGTCAAGAAGCTATGATTAAAAGAGAGATAGATGGGCCCTGTTCCTTAACCGAAGAGTCAATATTGTTAAGATGACAGTCCTCCCCAAATGGCCAGAAAAGTCAACAATCCAAATCCAAATCCCAGGAAGCTTTCTGTTTTACAGAAATTCACAAGATGACTCTAAAATCACTATGCACACACAAAAGAGCCAGGAGCCAAAGGAGTCCTGAAATAGAACAAAGCTGGAGGACTTAACACCACCTGATTTCAAAACTTGCTGAAAAAAGCTGCAGTAATCCAGACAGTGTGATGTTGGTATCAGCATTGATGAACAGATCGATGGGATACAAAGAAGTCCAAAATAGATCCACATACATGGGTTCAAATGATTTTCAACCAAGTTGCCATAGCAATGCAATAGACAAAAGAGTAGCTATTCAATAAATAAGGTCAGAAGAACTGGAGAGATGTGGGGGGTGAGATATGAGCCTCAACCCCTACCTCACACCAAGTACAAAAACGTAAGATAAATCAGACCTAAACACAAAACCCCAGATCAAAAGGCTTCTAGAAGCAAAAAGAGGAAAACATCTTTAAGGCCTTAGGGTAGGCAAAGACACAAACAGAATAAACCATCAAAGAGTAAATCACACTTAACCAAAAGAAAATATTCTGCTTACCAGAAGATGTCATTAAGAAAATGAGTAGGCAATACATTTATCCAACATACCAATCCAGAATGCATAAAAAACTCCTACAAATCAAACGCTGAAAAGTAAACAAGAATTCCACATCCAGCCAATCAACAGGGACCAGATTTACTCTCCTACCTAAAACCACCAAAAAATAAAATACATGAAACAGTGGGTTTCAAGACACCGGACATCAAAAAACAAAGGACAGAGATCTCTGAGACAAGAAACAAACTAGGTGAACCCCAAGATTGGAGAGGGTCTCCAAGACACTGTACGGGGAGGAGGGCCAGGCAGAGTCCACTGGACTCCCTGGCAGAGGAGAAGGGCTGGGAGCCTGGGGAGATTGAGGCAGCCAGAGCTCCTGGGACAGAGGACCAGAGAGGAGAGAGCTGCACAGAACCAGACAACTGATCAGTACATGTGCATGAGGAAACTACTGTGGCCAGGAAAGAACCATCCAGAAAGATTAGAGGAGACAGGGCGCCTGGGTGGCTCAGTTGGTTAAGCGACTGCCTTCAGCTCAGGTCATGATCCCAGAGTCCTGGGACTGAGTCCCACATCGGGCTCCCTGCTCCTTGGAGAGTCTGCTTCTCCCTCTGACTTTCTCCCCTCTCGTGTTCTCTCTCACTGTCTCTCTCTCAAATAAATAAATAAAATCTTAAAAAAAAAAAAAAAGATTAGAGGAGACAGTGCTCACACAGGGCTGGGAAGAGTGCCTGTTCCCAGAAGTCAGCCTAGAAAACCTCAAGATCCAGGGAGCACAGGCAGGGAAGATAACAGGATATGCCTGAGGAGGAGGGAATCATTAGCCTTAGTCAGGACATAGCTTCAGAGCCACTTAACCAATCCTAAAAGCAAGACCTCAAAAGATCAAACTGTTTCTGAGCATCTCGGCTGTGTCCCAAAACAAAGCTCAGGAATATTTATAGATACACAAAAATATTCAGTCCTCAACAAGATAAAATCCATAAACATTTGGCATCCAATCAAAAATTACCAAGCATGCAAAGAAGCAGAAAACCACAGCCCTGCTTACTAAGAGTTCAATCTATTAAAACTGAACTAGAACTGAAACAGACGTCAGATTTTGCAGGCACGGATATTCAGTTAATAAAACTATACTCTGCATGCTACAACAGTTAAGAACTTAAATGTAAGAGAGAAAAATTGAATCTCTAGAGATAAAAACTACATTGTGTAAGATTAAAAAAAAAAATACATGGTGGGCTTAAAAACAGATTAGACACTGCAGAAAAAAAGATTAGTGATTGTGAAGATATGGCAATTAAAATGACCTAAAATGAAACAGAGAGAAAAGAAGGTTTTTAAAAATGAATTGAACAGTGGCGCCTGGGTGGCTCAGTGGGTTAAGGCCTCTGCCTTCAGCTCAAGTCATGATCTCACAGTCCTGAGATCAAGCCCCACATCGGGCTCTCTGCTCTGCAGGGAGCCTGCTTTCTCCTCTCTCTTTCTGCCTGCCTCTCTGCCTGCTTGTGATCTCTGTCTGTCAAATAAATAAATAAAATCTTAAAAAAAAATGAATTGAACATCATCGGGGTGCCTGGGTGGCTCAGTCAGTTAAGTATCTGACTCTTTTTTTTTTTTTTTGATTTTATTTATTTATTTGAAACAGAGAGAGAGAGATCACAAGTAGGCAGAGAGGCAGGCATAGAGAGAGAGGAGAAAGCAGGCTCCCCGCTGAGCAGAGAGCCCGATGCGGGGCTCAATCCCAGGACCCTGAGATCATGACCTGAGCCGAAGGCAGAGGCTTAACCCACTGAGCCACCCAGGCGCCCCAGTATCTGACTCTTGATTTTGGCTCAGGTCATGAAATCAGGGTAGTGAGATTGAGCCCTGCATCAGGCTCTGCGCTCAGCGGTGTATCTGCTTGAGATTCTCTCTCCCTCTGCCCCTCCCCCCATTCACGCACACGCATGTGCACGCTCTCTAAAAAATTGATAAATCAGAATGAATCTTGGAACACTGAAAAAAAAATAAAATAAAATTAAGTTTAAAAAATTGACAAATCAAATCTTTTAAAAAATGAATTGAGCATCATCAAAGTGTGGGACAACCTCAAGAAAACTAATACATGTGTGAAGAGGCAGACAGAGAGAAAGAGATTGAGAAGAGAGAGCAGGACACAAAGAAAATATTTTTTAAAAATAACACCCCAATTTTTCCAAACTTCTAACAAGTTCCAAGGAAATGCTGATGCTAGTAGCTCAGAGATCACATCTGGAGAACCACTGGCCTACAGTTTTGCACACAACTTGCTGATGCCGGATAGTGAGAGGATGTGGATCTTAGTGTCTTCCAGCCCCAACTGGTGCAGTGCCACTGGGCAGCATGCCAGAGACCAACTCCAAATCACTACAAATTAGCCCTGATTTAGGGTTAGGGTGCAGGCTGGAGTGCCTAAGCAGGTGGCCAGGATGGCCAAAGGAGCCCAACAGGCTAACCCTTCATCTGTGTCCTCATCCACAAAAATACTCAAGTGCCATCAGGCCCTCACCCCACCCACCCTGACCAGTTCCCCCACCCCCAACGCCACTTCAGTCTCCCATTAATGCCCTGCAGCAGCGACACACACAGCCTGCCCCATGCCCATGAACCCCTTCCATTCTACTCTAGCTCAGGATGGTTGGCATGGTACTGGCCAGGCCCACAGGTCCCTTCAGCCCTCCTCATGTAGCCCTGCAGGCCTGACCCTCAACCTCTGGGAGAGCCATGGCTGGCCCAGCCAAGGACCCCACATACACAGCCCCTCTGGGGTTACCATACTGAGGTACTTGAAGCTTACACAACAGGGGTCTCCTGCCCCCCATTTCTATTCTCATGTCTACACATTTCCATGGTCTCCTGTGCAGCTTCTGAGGAGGCCAAGACATACCCAGGAGACTAGCCTCTTGTCCCTCTTGCACTCAGCAAGAGGGGTCTCACCTCACAGCCTCACAGCAGCTTTCCCCACTACCTGGCAGAACTCCTGTCCACGACACTGCCCTGCCTCAGTGTCCCCACTCCTGTCCTCTTCCCACACGGTACCAGGATGATCCAGCCTGGGCAGTGTTTCCCTCACACAACCGCCCAACCAGTCTATACAGGCCTTCTGTAGAAGTTCCACAGTCCAGCTCTTAGATATTGCAGGCAAAGCTGGGCACACCTGGTGTCCCCAGGCCCCTAAGGCTACCCACTCAGCCCACTGGACCCCTGAGCACCCCTGTCAGCTCTACCAGGCTCCCTCGTGCTTCCCTGATGCCCAGCTCGCAGGCAAAGGGACCCTGGCCTGGCCAGCACTGTCCACGTGCCTCCAAGTAGCCCCCCATGGGCAGAAACTGCTCTCTGTCCACGGGGCTAAGCTGGCAGAGGACAAAGATGTCACCTCCACTTCCGCCTCTCTCTGTGGGAACTCCTCACGCAGCTCCCATCTGAGTGTGCTCCAACCAAGCCTCTGCTCCCCGAATTCAGACCAGCTCTGGAGCGAGGCGCACTGGCGTGTAAACAGAAACATGTGCAGGTGTACGTGCACACACGTGCGTACACACCACACAACGACACTTCACGGGGTGACCGAATGTGAACCTGCACCTCCTATGAACCGGACCACACCCCCACTGTGAAAGGGTGGAGCCAAATAAACCAACCGATTCTTCCAGCTACTTCTCTGGGGGTCCACAACACGTGAAAACAGGTGGCTGGTGCTGGGTAGACACTTCGGGTCTGGTCACCTCAATGCTGGTCCCAACCTGGGAGCCTCCCCCATGAGACCAGTCAGCGTCCACTCATTTGTTCTGCACTTATAGTACCAGTTAGAGGCACTCGGGGCCTCCTACTTCCCGCCATACTGTGGCTGCCCCCTGAGGAAAGACTCACCACTGAGGACCTCATTGTTGTTCCCCCAGAAGTCAGCGACCTTGGATGGTCTGTGGTAAAATTCATCCCTGTTGGCTGCCAAGATGAGCCTGAAAAAGAAAGCATGACTAAAGGTCTCCAGGGAAAACAGAAAAGCCAATGTTTTCCTCCTGTTGACAAAGAAAATCTGCCTCCGTAGCAACAAAGGCAAGTCCTAAAGAGGACAGGAACTCGCAGGAAACAAAGGTCAGTGATGGTTCCAGACAGGTGGGTTTCCTAGGGAGCCTTCGGCCAAGACTGTGCCCTAGGACCCTGCCGAAGAAAAGAGGAGATGCTGGGCAAAGACGCATATCCCATCCCGCCCTGCATACCCCACTCACCAAAAAAGGGTGGCAGGACCTGCAGAGGGAAGGAACCTTAGCAGCTGGGACCAAGCGTGTCCCAGGTGTCCTGGTGGCAGAGAGGTACCCCTTCTGTCCGTCTGTCCCTTCCCAAGGCCATCCACCGTGAGCCTGTGACTTCCTAGAAATGTGACCATGCCCACCAGAAGGGGCCAGGGTATGCATTGGAGCAGAGCACAGGCTCTCTGGGGGCTGTTCTCCTGAGTTTTGGGGTGTCTGGGAGAAGGAAGAGGGTAAGAACTTCTGTGTTTCTCTAGTGGTTTGCATTATGAATCCAACAAGTTCTTTGTTGGTAAATAGAAAAGATGTCCATGTTTTCAGAAGAGCTCTAGTTTTAACATAAGAAAACATATTCTCTACGTGGTTTTGCCATTTTAAATAAGAACACAGACAGTGACTGAGTGGGACTGCATGTCCATGAGACCTCTCTGGGTCTAAGATTTGATGGCCAAAGGACCCTCCGAGCACCATGGGCAGGTGCACAAAGGACACGGGACCAGAAACTATGGCTTGGCCACCTGTGGTCACACTGGGTCTGAAACCAAGTCGGTCTAGTCAGTGGTCAAACCTCAAGGAGTCTTCCAAAATAATTTCTGTATTGACTCTTAGATGTATAAGAACATTTAGGGGCACCTGGGTGACTCAGTCGGTTAAGTGTCTACCTTCAGCTCAGCTCCTGATCTCAGTGTCCTGGGATCAAGCCCCATGTGGGGTTCTCTGCTCTTCGGAAAGTCCATTTATCCCTCTCTGTCTGCCCCTCGCCCTGCTCACGCGTGCACTCTCTTTTCTCTCTCAAATAAACAAAATTTTTTTTAAAAAATGATTTTTATGAGTACTTGCTTTCAGTAAAATGAGTTAACAAACTTCATAAAACTGAAAGTGAAACTGGCACCCACACCACCGCCCAGGCCCACAAAAGTCTTTCGTCCTGTGTGCAACAACCCCCCCAGCTCCGTACCTCCCCACCCAGCCCCAGCCACAGGCATCAGTAAGGCCAAGGGCTGGGGATAACCATCAAACCCTCTGGATCCGCCCTGGAAATGTCACCACCTTCAGGACACCCATCCAAACTTTGTGGCAGCTCTCTATCCCCTCCGGACACAGCATTCTGGGCTGCTCCAGGTCTTGGGGACAGGCACTCAGGGAGGAGTCGCTGTCCCTGATATGAACCCCCAGCCATTCCCAGAACAGTCCTCTGCAGCTCCACCTGTCGGACCCCAGCCCCAGGTTGAGGTAGGCAGCCTTAGGGAGAAGCCCCTGGGCCTTGACCCCTATCTTCCACCACATCTACTTTGTCCCTTTCTTCTGTGATTCAATTCTGGATCCACCCCGGCTGGCACAGAGGGCACTGCTCCACGGGCTGCCTGTATGGGCTGGGGAACCCACCAACCCCTGTGGGCGGAGGTCATTCCATGTGGTCAGGAAACAGTGCTCTCCTTCAGACACACATTCCTGCTCGTCTGCTCACTTGAACGGGCAGGGTTGGGGGGGGACTGGACCCAGGGAGGCCGGGGAGGTGCTTCCCAAATTGACACTGGTACTATTGGCTTCTGGTTCTGACTCTTATGTAAGTTTCCAGAAAAGGAAAAATTAGGGAGAGGGGGAAAAAAGCTGACTGAGCAGAACCTTCTGTCCTAAGATTTCCAACTCCCTACTATTTTTAAAATAGGGAGCAGCGACATGCATTTGTTAATAACTAGAAATATTAACTGCTGGGTTATTGCTGCCACAAGAGTCACTTTTTAGGGGCACCTGGGTGGCTCAGTCGGTTAAGCAGCTGCCTTCGGCTCAGGAGTGATCCTGGGTCCTGGGGTCAAGCCCCACATCGGGCTCCCAGCTCAGTGGGGAGCCTGCTTCTCCCTCTCCCTCTGTCTGCCGCCCTGCCTACTTGTGCTCTGTCAAATAAAGAAATAAAAATCTTAAAAAAAAAAAAAAAAAAAAGGAGTCACTATTTCGCTGAATTGCTAGTGGTTTGCTGGGGATTCCATTACATATCTAATCGGGAAACATGTGGGCCTGAGTACTCACATCAAGGCTCCAAGTAAGAGAAAGTACTCTCACTTACCACTTCTGGGTGCTGCAACCCCAAAAGGCCATCTGTGCCACAGCGCCCAGAGGCAGGGGCCATGCCCACAAGCCAGGGGCTCTGAGGACAGCAAGTCACCCAAAGCTTTGTTCTAATAACTGAAACCACCAGCAACTCATCACTGATGGGATTCCTCACCCTGCGACTGGGGGTGGGTCTGTGCATTGTCTCGAGGTACTGGGTGTGCACCACCTGAGTGAGCCTGCGCAGCACCCATGGGGAGGAGTCTGTGCACCACCTGTGGGGCAGAGTCTGTGTACCACGGGGGGGGGGGGGGGGGGGGGTTGTGCACCACCTGCCGTGCACAGTCTGCGCAGTACCTGGGGGGAAGGAGTTTGTGCACAGTCGGGATGGTGGAGTCTATGCACCATCTAGGGGGTGAGCTGTGTGTTGTCTAGAAGGTGAGTCAGTGCACCATCTGGGATGGGCCTGCACACCATCTGGGGGGGGTAAATCTATGACTATGGGGGTCTCTGCACCATCTGAGGGAGCAAATCTGTGCACCCGCCATGGAGAGTTTAGCACCAGGTAGCAGGTGCCTGGGGCCATGGCCCATGATGTCACCAGCAGTGATGAGTCCCACGGAAGCCACCAGAAGGATTTGACAGCTCGCCCAGCAGCCCCTCCAGACTGGAGTCAACAAGGAGACTCAGATCGTGAGTCTAAACAGGCATTCTGGGGCACCTGGGTGGCTCAGTTGGTTAAGTGTCTGCCTTCAGCTCAGGTCATGATCCCAGGGTCCTGGGATTGAGCCCCACATCCAGCTCCATGCTCAGCGGGGAGCCTGCTTCTCCCTGTCCTTCTGCCTGATGCTCCCCCTGCTTGTGTGCTTTCTCTCTGTCAGATAAATAAATAAAAATCTTAAAAATAAATAAATAAACAAACAGACAGACATTTTGATAAAGATGGTGGTTCTACGACAACCACGATGGTGTTACCTGACAGGAAGTGTACTGGTTTTCTTTGGGGCCTCACAAATGGCCACACATATAGCATGCGGATGCAGCAGCTCAGAGCGGGGCCTACTTCTCATCTCAGTCTGCGGTCAGGAGCACGGGCCGGATGTGCCGTGTGCTCTGCTCAGCGGCCCCTAAGGTGCCAACTGGCAGGGTGTTGCTGAGGCTCAGCATCTTCCTCGTGTTCCTGAGGTTGCTGTAGAATTCCTGTCCTCGGCCGGGGTCACTCTCAACGCCTGGAGGCCACCCCCAGCTCTTGGCCATGGGCCCCTCCAAGCACAGCAGCTTTTCTCTTCAGGAGGGGCCTGGCACCTCTGGGGGTCCCCTGATCACGTCAGACCAACCCAGGACTTCTCCCATTTAACTACCTCCAAGGCAGCCAATTATGGACCTTCATCACATTGGCCAAATCCCTTCACATTTAGCCCCAGAGTCCCACACACAACCAGGGGAATGGATGACACCGATGTGTACAGCGGGGGCAGGAATCTTGGGAGCCTACCACAGGGGTTACAGGAGCTCACATTTTACTTTGTATGTCCTGTAGGGTATGACTTTTTTCCAAAAAGCATGTATCCCTTTGCAAATAGGGGGAGAACTGGAATCCCGGGGAAAGACCGCTGCCTCTACAGAGCAAGGTCAATCGGACCCCGGGGCAAAGCTGCAGCCAACAGGGAAAACTTCTAAGTCAGCACCTCCCAGGCTGCTCAAATAATTTCTCCTCTGCTCCACTCCTCACTGCAGTGCTGCAGGCATCAGTACCAAAACTAAAAACGAACAGAACCGACATTAGGCATCCAGACAGTACTCACACTGGGTAACCGTCGCCAAAAATTGGAGGTTCCAAGTGCCAGGGCATGGGAGGCAGAAGCTGGGATCACCCAGGGGAATCCCACATCTGGGCAGGGGCAGCCCCTATAGGGAGTCACGCCCAAGGAGACCCCCTTACCAGGGCCAGTTCAGCACCAAGAAGATAGACGGGGAGGCCCGAGGGCATCTGGGGAGTCATGCCAGGTCAGTGGGATGTGACATGGGGACGGCTGCCACACCTGGAGGGACAGGTATCCCCAACAGCGAGGGGCAGTGGGATGGTAACATAGGGGACAGGAGGTGTAGGCCATGGTATCCATGATACCAGGGCTGAGCTCAGCATCAGGCCTGGAGATGGTCTGCAGAAGTGGCCATGCTCATTTCACTCCCTGGGCAGGGGCTAGCTGGCTCCCTCCCTCCCAGCCTGCGCCCAGGGAGTGTCATTCAATGATACACTAGGACTGCTAAATCTGGGCAGAACAGACCACAGGACGCGTGCTCTAGCAGGCTGCTTTCTCTTGTGGGGAAACAGATGATATGATGATCAAATGAGGCCCAAGAGAAGGAGAGATGCTTTGGGAGCCATGCCTTTCATCAGCAGACCTTCAAAGTGGCAGGCCACAGACCAAATGCCACCATCGCTGGGCCAGGCCCAGGCAGGGGAGGACAGGGACAGGCTCATCTTTCAGGGACTGACTCCTGGGAAGTCAGAAAATACAAGCCTGTGAGATCAGCCTCCGGCAAGGGTAGAGCCGGGGATGACACTGACCATGCCATCAAAGGTGAGGCTGTCTCATTCTTTTCTGTAGGGCAGAGAGATGTTTAAATTATTTACATATACAGTTGACCCCTGATCACAGGGGTTGGGACACCAACCCCCCTTCCTGCACAGTCAAAAATCCATGTATAACTTTTTTTTTTAATTAAAGCTCTTATTTATTTATTTGGTAGGGGGAGAGAGAAAGAGAGATGGAGCACAAGCAGGGGGAGCAGCAGAGGGAGAGGGAGAAGCAGGCTCCACACTAAGCAGAGCCCAATACGGGGCTCTATCCCAGGACCCTGGGATCAGGACCCGAGCCAAAGGCAGATGCTTAACCAACTGAGCCACCCAGGTGCCCCAAAATCCATGTATAACTTTTGACTCCACTAAAACTTAACTGGTACTGGCCTACTGTTCACCTGAAACCTTACCAATAACGTAAACAATTAATTCATGTGTAGTTTATACATTATGTGTATTACATGCCATATTTTTACAATAAAGTAAGCTAGAGAAAAATAAAACATTATTAAGAAAATCACAAAGAGGTGGGCCTAGCTGGCTCAGTCGGTGGAAACCTCGACTCTTGATCTAAGGGTTTTAAGTTCGAGCCTCACGTTGGGTGTAGAGATTACTCAGAAAAAATTAAAAATCTTAAAAAAGAATCATAAGGAAGAGAAAAATACATTTATAGTATCATACTTTAAAAAATCGGCATGGGGGCGCCTGGGTGGCTCAGTGGGTTAAAGCCTCTGCCTTCGGCTCGGGTCGTGATCCCAGGATCCTGGGATCAATCCCCGTGTCAGGCTCACGGCTCAACGGGGAGCCTGTTTCCCTTCCTCTGTCTGCCTGCCTTTTTGCCTGCTTGTAATCTATCTGTCAAATAAATAAATAAAATCATTTAAAAAAATAAAAATAAAAAATAAATTAAAAATCGGCATGTAAGTGGACTGGCACAGTGCAAATCCACACTGTTCAGAGGCCAACTTTACATGGCAAGGATGGCTACCATCCCAGCTACAAAAGTCCCCTTCACAACCATTGGCCCCGGGAGCAACAGTGACTGCAGGGATGAGCTTAACCCACAAACAAAACCAGGTGCTTACCATTACCCCAAGTGTCAAGAGGCCACTGCATTTGTGATGAAATTAAGGGTGCCTAAGAGAGTGCACAGAGCACAGGGTCTTTGATCGGTCCCAGCCATGTGGATTGGCTTGGCGGGCAGCAGAGTCCAAGTGGATGGTGGCCCCAGCACCTGGCTTGTCCAGCTTGGTGGGGGAGAAGTTGGTCTGTACAAGGCACAATGATGATACACTGCGAAGACATACTTCACCACCAGAGACATGGGCTGACATGGCCTGGGAAGCCTGTGGCATGGCCATCAAAAGACACTCGAGGGAATCAATTTGGCAGTTCCTCAGAAAGTCAAACACAGAATTGACACATGTTCCAGCAATTCTGCTTTGGGGTATCTGTCCCCAAGAGAAAGGAAAGTGGGACTCAAATGGACACCTATATGCGAATCTCCATGGCGGCATGAATCACAATAGCTAAAAAGGGGCAACAGTGCAGGTGTCCATCAAGAGATAGGCGGATAAAACTGTGGTCTTGCATATGGTGGGATGTTACTCAGCCTCAAGAAGGAAGGAGATTCGGACACCTGCTACACCGTGACCTTGAGGACCCTATGCTCAGTAAAAGAAGCCAGTCACACAAAAAATACTACGATTCCACTTATATGAGGTTCCCAGAGCAGTCAAGGTCATAGAAACAGAAAGGAGACTGGTGGTTCCCAGGGGTGGGGGGAGGGAAATGGGGAGTCGGTGTTTGGTGGTGACAGAGCTTCAGTTGGGGACAATGAAGGGTTCTGGAGATAGACGGATGGATGGCATGGAAGGTTGCACAACAATGTGAATGTACTTAATGCCACTGAACTGGACATTTGTCCATGTTTAGAATGGCACACATTCCTATTCCTGCCAGTTATTGGGGGGTGGGGGGTGGGGAGAGGAAGACACAGCAGTGGATGCCAATGCAGGGGACAGAAGCTGGTGCACCCCAGGCCAGGACAGGGATGGCTAAAGCAAGAGGGGTGCTGGGGCAGGTCCTGCTGGCCCCATCCAGGGCCTCCTCCCTACCACACTGATGGCTCTGGAGCCTGGCCTGCTCCCCATCCCACTCCAGGCACCGGGAACCTCTCTCCAACCTCAGACAGGGCCAGGCTTGGCCTCTCCTCACTGGATCTGCTGCAGTGTCCCTCCCGAGGTGTTCTGCCCTTGCTCCCCCATCCTTTTCTCCTATCATGCACATACAGAACCACGGACACCAAGGGCCTGCGGCCCACCCATTCTCAAGGGCCAGAGAGCCCCACAGCTAGAGCAGGCGCTCCAACCCGAAGCCCCTCTTGCCTTCCCACGCAAGAGGGTAAACAAGTGGATTCGGTCAGTCACCAGAGGTGGCAAATGTAGTTTCTGGCTCGGGGCTTTGGAATACACTGGAGAGAAACGCCAAGGCAGTCTCGAATCACAATCCATAAGGAGTCATGGAGAGGTCATGGCAGTGACACACAGATCCTGAGCAAAAGCAAGAGAGACCTCTTTCCTCCTTTTCCCGTGTTTATTTTACTGACAGAGACTGGTGGTAACTTCGGGAAACACCACATCCAGGGAGGCTGTGGCTGAATGTGGTTGTAAATACAGCCAGCAACAGACCTAGGAATTGTCAGACTGCGTGTCCCCATGCGAGAAATCCTTCACTTCTCAGGTGAAACAGAGTCATTTTGTTGGTATGTAAGGGTTCACGTGAGCACAGAAGGGAGCACATAAAACCTCAGTAGCCAAAGGGGTCGACCATGTCCAGGATCCAGTCCTTATGACTCAACCCCAAATTTGCCTCTCGTTGCCTCCTCATAATAAAGGAGCTGAACTTTGCGACTGATACCTTATTAAGTTTTGTCAGTAGAGGGCGCTGGAGAGATACCCCTGAGGGAGAGGCTTCTTAGCCTGGCTCCAAGGTGCTTCCTCAGGCCCCTTCTCCAGCTCCCCCAGGATGAATCCCAATACACATGGGGCTTCCCCCAAGCACCCAGTGTGGCCAGCACCTTTGCCCAGTATCCTCCCGCGACAGTTGCCAGCACAATGGAGAGTAGACTCCTAGCAAGTTCTGCTGCTATGGCACCCCAGCGATTTCTTTCCTAGTCAATGCACCGCGGCTGAACCTCTCTGGCAAAGTCTGGCTCTCAGCCTGAGGGTGGAAGATGGGGCTCTGCCCAGGGCATTCCAATCCTAGTATGGTTAATAATTCTGGATGTTACGCTTCCCCGGCTCAAATAAATCACCGCACCTGGATTCTGCCCACTAGCTGCACCCTGACTCAGAGCTCATTCTGCTGGGGGTCGTTCAGGGTCAGCTCCAGGATCCTGGCCTGGCCCTGCTGGCCACTCTTCTGAATGATGGGAACACTGGGGACTCTTCAGTCCCCAGCCCCTGGCCTGGAATGACTTTCATTCAGCACGAAATTAGGCAACATGGTGTCTGTGCAATTTTGCACGGTGACTCAAATCTAAGAAGCTAGTCAAAATGATTTAAATCATTTCTGGTATAAATTTTAAATGTATTTATTTGTTTTTTAATTTTATTTACTTATTTGTCCGAGAGACAGCGAGCACAAGCAGGGGGATAGGCAGGCAGAGGGAGAAGCAGGCTCCCCACCAAGCAAGGAGCCCCATGTAGGACTTGATCCCAGGACCCTGGGATCATGACCCAAGGCGAAGGCAGACACCCAACTGACTGAGCCACCCAGGCGTCCCTTTGGTATAGATTTTAAAATGATAAAAACTTTCCAAGCAATTGCACTAGTGATCAGTTTAAAATATCATTTCGGGGGCGCCTGGGTGGCTGGGATCGAGCCCTGCATTGGGCTCCCTGCTCAGTGGGGAGCCTGCTGCTGCCTGCCGCTCCCCCTACTTGTGCACTCACTCTCTTACTCTCTCTCGCTCTATCAAATAAATAAATAAATAAATAAAATGTTTATTTGGTTTTTTAAATGTCATTTTTGGTTTTGGGTTACCTCTCAGTCTCATACCTGGAAAAACGTAGATGAATTCCCACTAGGTTGCCCCAGGGAACAGAGGGGCACATCCAGAGCCCAGGGTCATGGGGAGCGGTGGGGGGGGTGCATTGGACCATGTCTTACCCCTTTCTGGCCTCAGTTTCCCACCTCCTCTGCTGGTCTCCCAGCTTCCCCACCCCTACCCTCATTCCCCAGCTCAGGACCCACAGACCCCCTGTTGCCACCACCACCCAGATTTTCCACTGGCAACACAAACCAGCCAGTCCAAATGGGGCTTTTGCTCATCAAACCAGTTCTGCCACCCCTGGTGCCCCTGTCGAGACCACAGGGGTGCACCCCTGGCTGGCCGCACGTGGCTTCTCTGTGCTGCTCACACAGCGACCTTAAGCAGCTAAGTCTCTGTATGTCAGTTCAGCGTTCCTGCCACCGAGCGGTACTCACTGCCACACCCCATACTGAGTAACCACTGTGGGACAGGGCAGGCCCAGCCTGTACAGCCTGTCCCCACCTGGGCACTAGGAGGACAGTGGGGACCCTGAGGCCAAGTGGAGGACCACAGACACAGAGCAAGGGGGTTACCTGTATGCATTTTTAGAGACAGGGCGAGGATCGAACTTAAAGAAGATGATGCACATGGGTCCCTGAGAGTGGCTTTGTTCACAAAGGATCACCAGTCTGCGGGAAAAGGAAAAAAAATGCGTTGAATAAACAGCAGACAACACAACACTGCCTTCCTGCACCTGCAGTGCTCCCTGGCCCAGAACGACCTGCCTCCGGGATGCCCCTGACCCTTATGGGGCACGGCAGAATATGCCAGACACCATGATGCTCATCAGCACCAGCCAACCATCTCCCTAAGTGTGCACACACATCAGCACCGGCCAGACTGTCCCCGCTGCCTACAAGGCTCACTGGCCCTGGCCACACCACGTGGAGGCTGGCCACACCACGTGGAGGCTGGCCACATGAGCAAGAATGAGACCCACAGGCACAGCTGGGGAATCCGGTGGGCACCCTTCCCCACTACACCTGAGTGGCCCTGTGGTTTGTTCCATCCCCTCCACCTAGACCAAACTATCCCATCCCCTGGCAATGGCACCTGTTCCAGGCCCCAGCCCCCAAGGAAGGGCTGCATCCCATCTGACCGGCCTGGGGATGCCAGCCCACGCCATCCACCCATGACAGCACAGATGCAGCCTGGGGACCCATGTAAGCAGGAGGGCCCAAGGGCAAAACACAGGTGCTGGTGAAGTGGACAGGCAGCCAGGTCCCAAGGAGCGAGGACAAAGTGCCTACCCTTGTAACACGCAGGCCCCGGGCCTGGTGGCCTCTAGGCCCACCAGATATTTACCCCCAACCGAGCTGAGGATGGAGATGAGCTCCTGAGGCCACTGACCCTCGACAAGGTGGCTGTGAGGGGCTCTGGTCCTGTATGTGTGCCTAAGCCGGGGCACGGCTGCAGGGCGGAGCCAGAGGCCAGGGCCAGGGAATGGATGACACAGAGGCTGTGGAAGTATTGAAGGGAGCCAAAAAAGATACCCCAAGAAGAGCCTCATGAGCAAGGCAGGTGAGGGAGTGTTCAGCAGATGTGTGTGCATGTGAGGCGTTGAGGTCTGCGCGCATGTGCGCGTGTACAGCCACGTGTGGGTATCTGCGTGTGTGTGTTCCCGCCTATGCCTACATGCGGGCATGTGACTGTGTGTGTGCATATGCCTGAAGGAGGCCGCTGAGCTCCCAGTGAGCTAGCCTGGGGCCCCTGGGACTGGGGAGGGTCCATGTGGTACCCTGCCTATCCCCCACCCCAAAAGAGTAAGCACATAGTGCCTAGTAGAACAGGGTTTGGGGTCTGTGAATTGGGTCCCAGCTGGGAGAAGGTGGGATGTGATGCCCAGACCCTGCCCATCCTTGCTCCAGGTTTCAACATAAACCACAAAAACTGTGCCGTTCCTAAAGCCATGGCGGGGTTGGGGGGACTGGGGGGGGGACCAGCCCGTTGTGAGGGCCGCCGGCATAGTGATCCCTTCAGGCATGGGAGGAGGAGGAGTGAGCAAGAGGGCCTCTAGTTCAGTGCCCCAAGCCAGGGTCCCCACCACCCACACACATACAGTCCCAAGAGAGGCGGACCCCTGCCATGGAATGGGGCAGGGGAACAGAGGAGAGGTGAGGGCCCCCCTCTAGACCCGCACAACTGCTCCCAGTTCTTGGGTCTCTGAAGTGAAACATTTTCTGTTTGGGGACTCAGAGGAGGAGGAAATTCCTACCATGCCAACACTGCCCTCTAAGCTGTACCATCACCCAAGTGTGGGCGGGTGGGTGGACAGGTGGCAGGGGATCTGGCCACAGAGCATGGAAAAGCCAAGGAGGGGCTGAAGCCCAAGGCTGGCACTGTGGACACGACCACAGCTCGGGGCCACATGGAGGTCTTCCTGTGGCTGACACCACGCTGTCCCTGCCTCTCCACTCCTTTCTGCTCACTGGTCTGGCTGGCCTGGGAAGTAGAGGGAGGGGGTCAGGGAGGAGGGATCCACGCCACTACTGTCGCCACTGGCTCCCACAGGTCCTGGAGGGATCCCCACGACTCTGTCCCATGTCCCCCCTGCCCCAGCCCCTGCAGGCATGAGCATCAGTAATGCCTCAGGGGACCCATCCCTGTCCTTGGTAGAACCCTCGGCTGTGCAGGTGACATCACCACGGTGACCAGTGCAACTGCAGAAATGCAGGGTGCCAGGAGATGGAGCTGAAAGCAGTGCCTGATGCAGAAGAGGTCCCCGAGGTGACAGCAGCACGTTGGGTTCCCACCCTTGGCTGCCGGGGTAGTGCCCACTAGGGCCAGCATCCTAGGCTTACCTGATGATATCAAGACTGGTGGGCAGGCTGCTGGAACTGACCCTTCTAGTAAAAACAACTCAAAATGCTTGAAAGAATATGAAAAGATCTTAAAAGCACCCAAGAACTAACAAGGTCATGCAGGATTTGGCCAGTATCTCAGAGAACGTGGGAACCCAGAGAAAAAAAGAGAGCAGAGTACGCTGGCTATTCCCTGGGGCACTGGCCTATGTGGGCAAACTGGGCTCTGGTGGCCATGAAGGTGAGGGAGACTGAAGATAAGGCCCAGGGCTGCCCCAAGATGGGACTGTAGTAGGAAACCCTCCCCTGAGTGGAGCTGGGACCCTGAAAGGCACCACTCCTAGGGTGAGGGTGGGCTCTATCCTCAGCCACCCCCAGGTGCCACAGGGACAGCACACAAAGCGGGGAAGAAGCTCTGAGAAGTCACAAGAGCACAGCCGGGGCCACACTGGGGGTCCAGGGATCCTCATGCCAAGACTCGAATTGACAGTGCTCCTCAGCACCTGGAGAACCGAAGTTCTCATCTTCATGCTAGACCTCTGAGAAATCCCACCAATCATTTCCAGGACAAAGAGCAGGACAATCAGAAAGAACGCCACATAACAAAACCCAGCGCCATAAGCAAGGAGCAGCGGAAAGTGATCCCCCACACATCTCACAAACCCACCAGGCTCTGACTGCAGAAAAATGAAGCTGGAGAACATCTGCAGGAAAAGGATCCGAGAAAGAAGAAACCAGGAGGTCCGCAAAGCACCGGAAAGGACTTGTAGAACCAGAAGCTCTGGGAACCACAGATTAAAACTCAGCAGTGGATTTACGATGAGCAGATTAGACACGGCTGATGAGACAGGTCAAATTGTCCAGAACATGATCCAGGGAGGTAGGAAGCACATGGGGCCTCCTGGGGTCCTAAGTGCCCCACCCACCAGGGGTAGCAGGTGGTCACCTACCACTTGGCCATTGTCCACCACAGAAGACACAGGCCTTCTCACTCCCACAAAGGAGAACACTGCAGGAGAGGTCAACTGGCACTGCCTATGGCGACCAGGCCAACCGGGGTCAGTGGGAGGAGCCCTGCCAAGCCATCACTTCTGAAATCCCACCCACTCCGAGCCCTACCAAGACAGAGGATGGTTCTGAGGCTTACTCCACCAGGGACATACTGTCCCACCAGGAACATGCAGCTCCGGGTTATCAGAAGAGGCCATGATGTAGGCCTTGGCCTGCTGTGCACCTCTCTGGGCTGTGTGCCTAGCTGCTGGACAAGGCCATCCACTGGGAGCAGCTCTGGCTACTGATGCTCACAAGCCAGAGGTAGAGCCCTCCAACTTGGCTGCAGGACCTCACCATCCTAGCCAGCCCATGTGGGTGGCAGCCCAGCCTTCCAGACAGTGGCAGCAGGAAGGGCTCTGTGGTTGGAGGGAAGGCCACTGATGGATCTCCAAGCAGCCTGGCGCCAGAGGTGTGGGCACAAAGCCCAGGGCTGCGGCCTCGATGAAGACGTGGTCATTGGGAGGGAAGGACCAGAGGAAAGCCAGCCCCTGGGGAGGGGACCATCAGGAACTGCCTTTCTCTCCAATCCCTCGCCCCCCCACTCAAGCCAGGCCCGCTGCCCACTGCCCCACCCCTTCTTAGCTCCTCGTCCCACCACCCCCTGCAACCTCCTTCACCTAGGCAGGTCTCCTGGGTGCAGGGCCCTTCTCCCAGCATGCCCCCACCCAGGCCCTGGGGAACTCCTCCCTGACATCCTACTTGTTGGGCCACCTTCTCTCTCCTGCTGACTTGCAGGGCTCCCTGAGTGAGCTCTGGATACAGCCACTGTGGTCCCAGGCACTGTCCCACAGGCTAGGCACAGGTGGGCAAGAGGCTGGAACCACTAATAGGGGCAAATAGTGTTCTGCTCTTGCCATCGCACGCCTGCCTGCCTGGCCACTCGCGGCACTAAGACAACACTGTTCTCCACTACCCACGGTTCCAAGGCTGGCACAGCGGGAAAAAGATGGGGACAGGCCTCTATAGGCCCCACCATGCCAGCTGGAGCTGGGGTTCATCCATATTTGGTGGTTTCTTTCCTCGTCATGGGGAATTCACCCTGGAAGGACACCAGAGCTGGTAAAATGTGTAAAGGAGGATGGAGTCCCAGGCAATAGTGTGCCTGGCTTTCTCAGTGACATCCCTGCCCCTCTGGTCCCCACCTCCACCAGGCATGTAAGCCTGGGCCCTCATGGAGCGTCTGCATCCCCATGGCAGCCTCCAGGCCAGGGGCAGCCCAAAGCTAGAGGAAGAGACGGGCAGAAAGGTCCTGGGGAGGTCTGATCAGGAACCTCGCCCATGGGCCTTGGCAACCTTGGGGTGGGGGACACCTTGAGGTAGCAAAGCTTGGCAGCATCCAAGCAGTGAAGGAAGCCGCACCCACCCCTGCCTGTTGCGCCCAGGATGCTGTGGGCCCCAGGAGGCAAAGGAGGCAACAACGGTGGTGTGCACACCCACCCCCTGGCTTACGGATGGCAGCTGAATGTCATAGACCCGTCCTTTTCACATGGGAAGGGTTCCCCTTCCCCTCATTTGGCCTCACAGCAACCAGGAGGGCAGCACGGGTAACCCCATGCATGCAAAGGAGTACCCCCACCAAAAAGGGGCAGGTGCCATAGAATCTGGTTCTCTGGGAGGGTGACACACAGACCCAGAGAAGGCCGGGTCCCCGGTGCCACAGAGCAGAGGACAGGACAGCCAGGGAAAACTTCCCATGCCAGGTGCTTCACAGGGGTGATTCCCCCCTCCCCAGGACCTCTGGCAGTGTGCCTAAGGTCACACAGGAGGCCTGTGGAGGCGCCTGCCGGCTGCGCTCAGAGCAAAGGGGCAGGCACACATGGGCTGCTGGAACCGAGTGGGCCTCCCAACCCTGCATCTGCTCCCAGGCAGCCTCCCAGAAGGCCAGGACACCCCCAGCACCGCACCTCAACACCACTCTGGCCCACCCACAAACCACCACAGCCAGTGCCTTCTTGGAATCACTAAGAAGCCAACATGCCCGCTGCAGTGTTCTCTCAGTGGTCAACCCTGGAAAAGCTGGTGATAGGTGACAAAAAGTCCCCAAGTCCACACGTGGTCCCACCAAGGGCGCTGTCTCACAAAAGCCACAAACTCAAGGGTGCAGCCGGGCCTTGGAGCTGCCCACAGGGATGGAAGAGCCCAGACAGCAGCTCAGACCAAGGAGGGGAAGCCATGTGAGCAATGGGGCTGGAAAATGGAGACTATAAGGTGGCCAACCATCCTGACAGGGGCCCCAGAACAGCCCACAGGGTACAGAAGCTGAGGGCGTGGGGGCACCTATCATTTCAGGCTGTGTGTACCGAAGAGACGCTTCCTGGACTATTCCACAGAGAAAATGAGAGGGCTGGGCCCCTCCGGTGAGGAGGCGGCCTCAGCAATCACTTGCTCAAGAGCATCGGCCCCATGCCTTCCCAGTGACGCCACATTCCAGAACTCACAGGGACTCTCACAGCTGCAAGCGGCTACCAGGCAATCTTCGTCACAACCAAGATTTCACCTGAGAAGCTGACCTCTGTGACCCAGTGATGACTCTGTTGTAAAAAACTACCCAGGCCTTTCCTGGAACTGAATAGGGTCCGCGTGTGGGGAACAGAAAGGCCACAGCTCTAAAGTAAGGGCTCTCTCATGGATCTGACAAAGGCCCCCAACCCAGGGACTGGGACTCAGGCCGAGCAGGTACATGAGGCCACACATACACGGACGAGAGCGGCACCCCCACACTACACCTCACTCCTGCCCACAGCCTGGGACACCCGCTGTGTCCTTGGCCTGCCTAGAAACACGCCGTGGAAAGGAAGCACTATGTCCCCCAGGGTGGCCTCCCCCAGCCCAAGTGTGCGCCTCTCCCAGGTCCCCCCCACCAGGAGCCCAGGGCCCACACTCCCTGCACACACCTACAGTCCCTGGGCACACCTGAGCCCCGGCAGGAAGGACCTACGAGGGGTGAGGCCAAAGCAGAAAGTTCACTTCAAACCAAAGCCATGGGCTGCCCCCTTCTTCTCTCTGAGAAAGCCAGAGGAAGTCCTCCCAGCTCCCCGCTCCTGCCTTCCCCTGCTCTGAGTGAGCACTTGGTAATGCAAAACTCGAAGAATGGGTCCTGAGTCTCATATCAGTTCTTCTTAGCACCGGAAGCTTTCCAGGCACTCCCAGCCCAGCCCATCTGCTGATAAGGCTTTTGAGAGTTCTCCGCCTGCTCCACGCTGCCTGCTACTCTCCCCCTCCCCCACTGCTGCCTCTGAAAACTGCCCACTCCAGCTGGGGCCTTCCTCTTCCTCCCCTGCCTTCCAGAAGAACCAACAGAGCTGTCCTACCAGCCAAGGGCAGCCAGGTACATGCCGACGTGCAGAATAACCAGGCTTTTCAGCTGACTCAAGCCCCAAGCCTCACTCCACACGGTGTCTAACAAGAGCACTACAAGGAAACGACTTGAGCTGGTGGGCAGAAAGCCCGGCCAAACGTGAGTGAGGGCCACACGCCAAGAGACACAGTGACAGCTGCTGTGGCTCAGGTGAGGGCCGTGTGGGGACAAGGCTTGGCACCTGGATGGACCGACGGTGAGGATCTGCTTCCCTGGCCAAGGAAGGCACGTCCACAACCTCACAGAGGCTCACTAGGAGAGAAGGCAAGTGGGGCCCAAGGGCCACGCGGACCAGACCTCGCTGTTGCCACTAGCCCAGATGAGGAAGGGTGAGGCCAGGGGATGAGGAGACCTCAGCACTGCTGGGGGTGCTCACTGACCCCTGTGTCCCTCCTGTGCACTCCAGATGCCACCCAGCTGCTCGCCCACCCAGCCTGGGGGCTCACAGTCATCACATACCAATTGTGCCCGCCACCCACCCCACACCAACCGACACCATCTCCTCCAGCATTTGCAACAAGGCTGGCCCCCTTCCCTTCCTCCCAGACCACCCATCCTCCCACACTTGCGACCCACTCGTCCATCCCCAGCCCAAGGCTCCACACCACCTGTGGCCACAAAGAGCAGCTCCTGTGGGTCAGTGGAGTCTGTGGTTGTGGTTCCCACCATCAGGTTATTCAGGAGCACATATTCTCAACTGGAAAGTTTCCAAGTATACTCACTCTGCAAACGCCCTGTATCTTGTCGGCAGTACGCCTCCAGATATTTCTCAGCAAGGTATGGGTGTGTGCCATGGGGTTATCACACACACAGGATCCCGCTGCCCTGTCCCCCTGATGACTGGATGTGCAGAGCTGTCCTCACCAAGGGGCAGCTGTCCCCCTAGCCTGCTAGCCGCTGCATGGCTTCCCTGGAGGACATACCCCTTCACTCGGCCACTTGGCTCTGTTGGATGTTTCAGTCCCATCACGTTTCTAGCCCCTGCAGAGTGCCACAGAGGAGCCCCATGCCCAGGCCCTGCAAATGGGCTGCAGACCTTCCTAGGGCAGAGACGGAGGAGGCGGAATGGCTGGGTGGAGGAAGATGCTCTCAGGTGAGCAGACCTGGCCCAACAACCCCCAGACATCCAGGGCAGGTACCACTGGCTGGGTAGGGGTGCATCCCGCCAGCACCACAGCCTGCCGCTGCTGCCCTCCTCGGGGTGGCAGGAAACACTCACCATGGTTATACTGGCAACTCCCAGGGGCCACGCACCTTACAGCCACCTGCCTACCCGCATCCACGAATCACCGATTTGGGTATTAAACCCTGGACTTCTGCCGCACTGATCTGTACGGCGGTGCACGTGGTATGGGCAGGCTCACGGCCTATCTGTTCCACCGGTAGCCAATATTTCCTCCCCGTCCTGCCCCTGTCCTGCAGCCTTGCCCGTGCCACTGCCCATTGGAAAGAGTCTGTTTCTTTACCACAAGTTTTCCCCATCACTACCGCAGAGCAGCCGCCCTCCCTGTCCCAAAGCAAAAAGTCCTTTCCATTGCCTTCTTCATATGGTTGTATTTTGACTTAGTTCTCAGGTGAGCCTGTGTCCTGATCCAGTGGGCAGTGTAAGGTATTGGACGCCCCCTCCCTTGCTTCTCAGGTGCCAGACGTCAGGTCTGTCCCACCTCAGCCATACCCTGGACATGCAGTCACTGGGCTCCACAGGGTCCAGCATGTGAGGCAGGCCTCTTAGCTTCAGCACACACTCTGGCCAAGTCTCCCTCTTGGCTATTCATAGAATCTTCGAAGAGCCTAATGAATGGTGCTGGGCCATGCCCCACCCCCGCTCATGATACCCACCCCCCAACCCCGCACTGGGCAGGAAGCACGGCAAGCTGGTAAGTCTTGAGTGAGCCCCAGTTCCCTGGCAGCCCCATGGCAGCACAGAGAGCACACCGCCTTGGCACGGGTACCAAAGCCAGAAATAAGCCAGCCTCATCCCTAAGGACACAAGTCAGGGCAGGGCCACCTGGTCTGGGGAAAAAAAGGGGACAGCTGGGTGCTTGCACACCTTCTTAGTATGGATGCTAGTGGTGTGGCTGGTGGGCTCCCTGTATAAGCCATGGGGCTGGACGTTTAAAACACATGCACTCTCGCTGCAGGTGTGTTTTATGTGTCCTCTCATGGGCAGGCTGGCATAGCAAGGAAAGCAAGGCCAAGAAAGAGTCTGTCCATGGGAGACCCGGCCAAGAACAAACGCAGCTCTGGTGCAAACCCTTCAAAGCAGAACCCAGCGCAGCAGGGCTGCTGTAGAATTCTGCACAATGACACCAGCCCCTGAGCAGAGAGCAAAACCACACCTGACAACCAGGGTGCCAAGGGAGGAGAGGGGGCCTGCCCCCTCGGTGGGAGCACTTTCCTTTGTCAGCTGGAAAGGCCCACGGGCCTCTGGATGGAGGAGAGACACGCCAAATCAGAATGCAGCCAAGAATGATGGGGATGCGCACGAATGAGTGGGGAGCTCTTGTGGCCTCCAAGGGCCTAGACTTCCAGAAAGGGAGTCTCCCGGTTCGTATCACGTTCATCTCCCACTGGCTGGCTGCACACATGAAGGCAGAATCTGTAGCTCCATTTCACTCGGGATATATGTTCAAGGCTAGCCAGCCTGTCTCTCTGGTCTTGAGGGGCCACGCAGAGGACGGGGCCTTTGGGCTTCACGTGCCTGGGCTAAGGAGCCAGACAGCCCAGCCTCCCCCAGCGCAGACCAGGCTACCACTGTGGCAGTCCCCAGGGGCGGAGCTGGAAAGCGGGCACTGCTCTTTTCGCGTGACGCATCATGTCCTCCCGGCAGCTGCCAGCCGAGGACGTAAACACACATGGGAACACAGTGTCGCTGTGCTGTTTGGGAGCCTTGGCTGAGAAAGCCCTGACGTCTGTAAATATTCTGAGCAGCCGGCCCACTGCAACACTCCACCCTCCTCCCAGCTCGGCAACTGAGGATTCTACAGTCTGTGTTTTGTCATTTTGACTAAGTGGCGTTTTACCGCGACCAATTTTCCACAGGGTTACTCCCTTCTGAGATCTCCACAATGTTTGGGGAGCACTAACTCAGCTCCACACCAAGTGTCACTGTCCCTGCTGTTCAAAGGAGCAACACAAATGAGAGGAAGAAGGAGCATTAGAGAAAGCTCTGGACACAGGGCAGCCCCTCTACCTTAGCCCTTTCTGGCTTCCCCACAAGCCAGGGGCCAGCCCGGCCTCACGGTGACCTCTGCTGTCTCCATGTTTAATAAAGGACAACAGAGTATTCCCACCAAGATGTACTTCAAGTGACAGGAGCCACCGAGAGATGGTGGATGGCCTTTTTTAACTTTTAAGTACACACATGTCATTTTTGCAAATCTAAAAAAGAAACTTAAGAAAGAAAAAAAAAAGCTGTAATGAAAACCAAAATACAGCTTGGTGACCTGGGGCGACCTTGTTTTCACGGAGCCCATCACCCCACCCTACGGTCTGGACCAACAAATGCCAGATTCCACAGTGATGCCCTCACATGCTGACATGTCGCCAAAGGATGGACCCAGTTCCTGCACATCTGGAGCGTCAATGACAAATGCGGCACCACTTCTAAAAGCCCTTCTGGCTTCCCTGCCCTAGGCCTTTGATCTCCAGACATGCTCTGGAGGCCCCTCATTTCCCCACATAAGTCCTTAGAAGGAACAGGCACACTTCCTCTGTGGGAAGGCACCACACCACCTCCCCCTCTGATGCAGAAGCCAGGCACGCAATCGAGACCCCAAGATACCACACACAGTTACACCCATGGTGGAAAAGTGATCAAAAAGCTCACAAAATGAGGTCACAAAAAAAGCATGAGGCAATAACAACAATTCAGGGGCCGGGTAGACAGGGCAGAACTGACAGCCTGTTTTCTTCATTCAGGGAAGGCTGTTGTCACCACCACACATCAGAGCAGGCGGTCTGAGTGGCCTACAGTCTATGGACATGCCAGTAACATGAAGGCATAGAACTGGGGCTGATAGTCAAAAACCAGATAAGGTGGGGGCACCAGGGCAGCCTAGCTACCACATGGGAGCACTAGGATCCTGGAGAGGAGAGCACAGAGCTGTGTCCTCCTGCCTCCACCTCACCAGACAGGTCACCAAAGCAGGCAGGATCCTGAGACAGTGGCCCAGGTGGAGCGGAGGCACTAGGACCTGGCCCTGGCTCTGAGTGACCTTGGGAACACCCCTCGCCCCTCAGCCTGAGTTTTCTTCACCGTGGACAGCAGCCAACCAATAAATATTTGCCCAAAAAGGTTGCTCAGAGGATTAATAAGCAAGTCCGAGAAAGCATTTCCAAAGTGCTACCAGCTGTAGGCGCCCCTTATAGCTGCCATCACATCCCATCTGCCTCTCTGAAGAAAGCTCTGAGTCCAGAAAGCAGCAGCAAAATAGCAGGCAGCAGGTGGGGGGAGCAGGTCACCAGGCCAGGCTAGCATGTGATATCCCTGCTGGAGGAAAAGGGCTAAGGCTCAGGGACTGGTCCAAGGGCAAAAGGCTCACTCTACAGCTGTGGCCCAGGGGGAGCCCATGAAGCACCTGACATGCTGGGGCAAGGGAAGGGGTCTTAAAGCCCAGCACCAGGGCCAGCCCTTGCCCTGGGTGCAGTCCTGCCCAACCCCTACCCCTGATGCCCCAGGGGTGGAGGGGGATGGTCTGACTAACTGAGCCACCCCAGAAAAGGCATGTCCAAGCGCAGGTATGACCCAGCACTTGCTGCCTACTCAAACATCAGCTGTCACCCATCTGCCCCGCAACAGGCCACAGGAAGGTGGCACCGTGACTCAGGGCTTCAGAACTGAGGCCCTAGCCCACCCACCCTGCAGCGACCACGCAGCTCCCAGCCCCGCCAGTCTTTGCTTTCCCGCAATGAGACCGACCGGCCTGCCAACGGACCCTGCCTCCCATTCTAGCGGGGACTACTGGAAACGCCTTCCAGTAACGCATGGGGCTCTTCGTCGGGGTCAGTTTGGTCTCTCCGGACCCAGCCGCAGGACTTCCATTCCACGCATTGGGAAAGGAAACAGGCAGGGCGGGGAGGTGCATCCCTGCTCCTCCCCTCCCTACTCGCGCCCCCAGAGCCCCACGCCCGGGATCCCCGGCCGGCCCTCGGCTGAGAGAAGTCCGCCAGTCCCGGCAGGCAGCCGCACACTCACCGCCTCCGCCGCCGCCGACTTCCGGGTGCCGCGCCCGCGCGCCACCGCCGCCGCCCAGGCCCCGCCCCCACGCCCTCCGAGCGCTCGCCATTGGGCTGCTCCGATAGGGGTGGGGCGGCACGCCGCGACCGCGAGCACCGTTGGCTGAGCGTGCTGTCGCTCGGGGGCTACAGCCCTCCCGGCGCCCCGCCCCCAGAGCTGCGCCAAGCTTCGGGGCTGTGCGGGCGTCTGGGGGTCTCGTGACCCCCGCCGCTTTCCCAGGCTTCCCGGCTCCCCACCCCAGAGGACGGCCATGGGAGGTCGCTGCCGCTTGCGGCCGCCCCAAGGGCATGCTTTCGTGGACCTATTAGGGCTGCGGTCTGAACTCCAGGGGCCATAGGTCACCAAACCACCTGGCGGCCTTCTCCGGGAGTGATAGAGGGATGCCCACTTCCGGACCCGCCCCTCAGGCTTGTCCTGTTCCACACCTACTACTGGCTCTAGACCTGGTCATCCCACCCTTTTCCTTATGGCTCCTAGTTCGGTTCAGCCTCTACGATCTGGCTTTTGCACCACCCCACATCACCCCTACCCCCCCCCCCCCCCCGCAATCCTGCCATACTATGGACAGACACTGGACTGGGCACTCCAGACCCACCCAGGCACTGTGGCCTTTGAGCCCACTTTGAGGCAGTCCTGGAGGTCCAAGCCCTAGGATGAAGAGTGGGTCCACCCTCAGCTGTAATATGTGAGCAAGTGAGCAAGAAGGCGGGAAGGGGCACTGACTGGGGCCCTTTCAAAAGAACAGAGGCAGTTGCTGGGTTCCCTGCCTTCAGTGATCTTAAGGCTGTGTATAGGGCCTAA
The DNA here is from genome assembly GCF_002288905.1 of Enhydra lutris kenyoni. Taxonomy (NCBI): domain Eukaryota; kingdom Metazoa; phylum Chordata; class Mammalia; order Carnivora; family Mustelidae; genus Enhydra; species Enhydra lutris. The sequence goes on along the minus strand of NW_019154092.1, from coordinate 3,573,517 downwards.
GTGCAAGGAAAGTGGAGAGTCAGAGGCCCAGAGCCCAGTGCCTACTCCAAAGTTAGCGCTCAGTAAACTATGACAAGGAAGACAGTTACATTAAGGATAATAATGTGCTAAGCACTCCAAACCCAGGGTCCCAGTTCACAGGTGTCATTCCCCCCATTTTACAGATGCAAACATTGAAGCTCAGAGCAGTTACACCACTTTTAAAAAAGATGGCAAGTGGCAGTGGCTGGGTTAGATCCACAGTCCTTTGTGAAGACCTAAACTGTCCTGATCCCAACTCAGAGCACTGATGCCCCCTGGAAAATGGGTTTAGAGAGGGAAAGGGCCTGATGGGTGATCAGCAAAGGCAAGAGTTGATCCCAAACCTTCATGACGCACCCAAATGCCTATTCCACCCATCTCTCTTGCCACGTTTTCTGTGCTCCTCCTGGAATCCAACAGGAGCCCTTTACAGACATGGAAATTGAGGACTCCAGATGTCCAAGGACTCATGGGCAGCAGGTGGCAGACTCAGCTTGATGCATGGTCCTTCCTCCCACCATCTGGCAGCAGAATCCTCCTGGGCTGGTACCAGTGATTTCCCTCTGGACAGCCAGTCCTTTCAGCCCACCTAAGAGGTGATAGTGGTAAGTAAGATTTGGGGCTTAGGTGCATGTGACCATGCCGTGGGGTACAAGGCAGCAGTTGCAGAGTGGTCTGCCCCAAACCACTGGGCCACATGCCTCAGGGGAATGGGACACAGAATGGTGCTTTCCTGTTGCTAACAAAGAGGAATGCAGTCATGCATGGGTTGGACAGAGGTTCAAGTCCTGGTCTGCCACAGAAGTATATGCCCCTGGGCCAGCCCCACTTCTAGCTACACTCTCCCCAACTGGATGGCTACATGTCAGGTACTCTGATATATTGTTTTTGTCTCCGCTGACTCCAGTTGACAACATTTAGTGCTAGGAAGTAGATAAGATCAGATAAGATGGGTTGGGGTGGTAAGCTGAACTCTGGGGTCTCGGGGTTGGAAAGAGTTCACACATCCTCAGTTGGGGAGCTCACTGCCGTATTTGGTCACCTTTTCAGTCTCTGAACATTTACCACTGTTAAGAAGTTCTTCCTGACCTCCAGCTGAAACCTTTTTGTCCCTATAGCTTTGCTCACACGTGGAGCTGTCCGGCAGCAGGGTGTAGAGGGTGCGAGAGAGGGAGGAGACTAGGTTACTGGTCCCTGTGCCAATGGTCACATGGTAGGGGCTCTCCACCCTGCTTTTTGACTGTTATTGACCCCTACCTGAAGCCTGGGTCATGGTGAGGCCACTGCCAGAGAGTGGCCTTGAGTCATCTTGGAACTGACACTGTCCACCCTACTCCTCTGTGTGTGGCTGGCGATCCAGCTTGGGGGACAGAATCCTGCCAGGAGTGGGGGACAGGGAGGCGTCCTCACCTAGGACAATCTTGGAGCACAATTCTCCCCTTTGCTCTCTCACCAGAGGTCTGTCCAGCCCCTCCTGCCACCATCAGCAAGTGTGTGGGGAAGAGAAGATGCTGGACCACAAGCTCACTATGAGAATAGGGCTCCGGGAGGACCATGGGCCAATGCCCCTGGAGAAATCTGTAGAGACAGTTGGACTAATGAGATCCACTCGTAATGGAGGGAAGAGAATCCCCCAGCTCACACAGCAGCTGGCTCAGAATGTCACCAATGGTGCGGTTCCACAGCACAAGAGATACCTTGTTTATGGAGGCCCCTGCGTCCCAAAGAAGGACACTGCCTTCCATCTGCCCAGAACCACAAGCAACATCACTATGCCAGAGTGTCAAATAGCTCTCATCTCAAGTGCCAACTCCAGTTGACTGGGGGTGACTGCCTGGCTCTAAAAGGCTAGGGTAGATCTGCTGTGTGCACCAGGTACCACAGGGGGGACCCAATGGTGGTACCAGTGGTGAGTTCTGGCCTTGCATCGCTTCGCTTTCTTTGTTCTGAGCAAGTAACTACAGTGTGAACATTCTGGACCCCTGATGTGGGTAGATAAGACATGAATGTCTGGTCTCCCCATTAGCAATGTCATGGGCCTGTGACTCCATGGGTGGATATAGGGAATATGGTGGGCTGAGAATCTGGTCATCTCCAGGTGCAACCAGGGCAGGAAAGGCTTAGAACTAGGCGTGAGCCAGAGTCACTGGCCAAGGGGCCATCATCTCCTGAACCCCCCAAAATAAGCTCCAATGGACAGCACCCCCACTGCTGCCCCCACCACCACAAATTTAAGTGGAGCTGACCAAGGATTATGGTCCCATTTGTGGTCATATATGTGTGCCTCGCGTCTCTGAAGGGAGCAGGGGGCTGCTCTCCACCTGACAGAAAAATGCAACCTGTGTGAAACTCTGCTCAAGTAGTTACACCCCACAGGGATCCTCCAAGATCCCGGGTAGGGTGGAGGAAATGGGACACCAGGAAGAAGGGGCGGTGATAAATTCATAAACTCCTCCCCCTACCCCTTCTCAAGCCCTGAGCTGTGGTGATGTGATGGAGGAGATGATGGAGGGCAGCCCTGTGGCAGTCCTGCAGAGTGGGCTGAGCCAAGATGTCCGTAGATTCAGGCCCGATGGCGGAGGAAAACCTCTATTTCACCGAAAGTCCCTTCCCGCCCTCAGGAACACGGCTCTCTATCCAGCCTCGCTAAGGTCGGACCCCTGCCTCTCTGTGAGAACCGCGGGGTGCAAGAACCCCCAGTCCCGGGAGGTTTGAGTTCCGGTGATCTAAAGCAAGTAAGAACAGTTCTGAGCTTCAATTTCCCATCTGTAAAATGGGAAAGCAGCAAACTCTTCCTCGCGGAGTGTGTGAAGAATACAATTAGATCAATATTGACAGGAGGGCGCGGCGCGCAGCGCCCGGCAAACAGCTGGCGCGGGAGAAGGATCCCAGCGAGCTAGGGGCAATAATGGAGGCAGCGAGGCTGGAGTCCGGGGAAGGGGCGCGGGGCCTGCCAATCCCCGCTCGGGGCCGGACGCTCCGGGGACGTCCTAGAATGCGGCCGAGAGGGGGCGGCCCCGAGGTCCCGGCCGCCGCCGCGGTGCCGGCAGGTGCCGGGGCCTCGGCCACTCCACGAAGAGGCCGGTCGTCGGCCGGGACGGACACCCCGGGAGCCCAATGGCAAGCCGGCGTCTGCCAGCGCCCGTCCAATCGGCGGGGGTTGCCGGGCCGCGCTGGGTCTCCCGACCAATGGGAAAATTCGCGTTCGGATGGGGCGGGGCGGAGGGTCGCGTAGCCGGCCAGACCCGCTTTGCGCACAGGCCGCGCGAGGGGCGGGGAGGGCTGGTCCCGGGGCTGCACGCTGGGCCCGGGAGGGGTCCGCCCCCGCACCGGCCAGACTTGAGCACCCCGCGGACCGCTAACCGCGCGGCGCCCTAAGGACGCCGCGCCCGGTGCCCCGAGAGACCCGGGGACGCCAGTCTGGGGGCGGGGGCCACGCTGCGGGGCCGCCCACGCCGCGCTCCAGGTAGGCTCGGGCCGGGGGGCGGGGTCCAGAGGTTGGGGCCGGGACTGGGACGAGGCCGGAGATCCGGGACGGGATCCAGGTTGCGGTCCAGCGGGGACGGGGTCTAGGTGGGCGGCTGAGGGGGGGAATCGAAGTCCGGCCGGGTATCGCGGCAGGGGGAGGAGCCGAGCTCCGCCCCACCTGCTTCCTCGCCCGCGCCGCGGTGCGCGAGACCCTGGACCACGGGGGCGGGTCCCTTTGTGCGCGGCCTCGGGGCCGGGGCCGACAGGGCCAGGGCACCCCGCACCGCGCGCCCCCGCCGAGATGCGGCGGGAACCCGCAGCTTTGACCAACACGCGACGCCGGGCGCCTTGCAGCTGGGGTCCAGCAGCCACGGAAACTTTCCAGGGGACCGAGGGGCCCGGAAACTTTCCTGGGGCGGCGCGGCACTGGAACCCGCTGGGGCACGGCGGGGCCAAGGGGGGATGTCCCAGCTCCCGCTGCTCCCGCCGCCTAGAGGACGAGGGAGGGGATGCCTGGCGTCCCTGCTTGTTGCCCTGAACGGGGCCTCCCTGAACGGGGATCCCCCTGTTCCGCCACCCCTGGGTCCCCTCGGTGGGACAGCGGGCCCCTGGCAGAGGTGTGTCCTCCTCACTCGGGGTGGTACTCAGCCAGAGTTTGCTGGGGTGTGGCCCCAGGGCAAGCGGCCCGAGATCCAGAGCCTTCCCATTTTAATCTTTAATTAAATGTTGGGTGCTTAAAATATGTCACTGTTTCTAACCTGTGCGTAACGCATCGCTGAAAAAAGAACTCAGGGACTCTGGCTGTTTTCCCTCTAGACCCAGGCATGTTTAGAAACAAGAGAAAAGAATCACTTCGACAGAATTTCATCCTTTGGGGGTAGGCTCTCAGTGTAACCTCGGGTGGTTGCGCCTCTCTCACAGCTGTTCCAGTTGTCACCTACATCACTGTGCAGGACACACACCGAGTCAGGATTTATAAACGCAGGGGGTTGGGAGATGAGCTGTTTAGTGATGTAAGGGCAACATCTCCCCATGAGGACATGCACCAGAGGTAGACTGAGAGCCTCCATCCCCTCCCTCTGCCTCCACTTGAGAAGCAGGCCACCACCAGAGGTCTGTTGGTCCAGAGTAGGTCGTGCCTGTCTTGTGTTCAGTGTATCTCTGGACCTGAGGTGTTTCTGGACACAGGAGACAATCAAAGACCTCTATACGGCATACTGCACCCATGGCCAGTAGGCCTTGGGTCTGGCCATAGCATGTGGAGCTGGGAATCCAGAACACATACTTTCCCACAGCCTTGCCCTGTCCCACCCCCAGTACTGTGTCTGTCCCTTGCTCCCTCAAGTCTGTGGTCCAGTGGCACCCAACATGGGGCTGGGTCCAGAGTGTTCGCTATGCTCAGGATTCTGGTCCTGGCCTAGGAAGGAGGTTCACAGCCAAGCCAGCCCCTGCCCTGCTCTTCTTCACAGTCTTTTCTGCATAGAAACGAGTACCTACAGACCACGACCCTCTGAAGTAAACTGGGCCAGCTCTCAGTCCTGCTCAGTTAGCTTCCCCATGCCACATTGGGGTTGCATGGCGCCGCCTCCAGAGGTGGCCTGTCAGGTCTCTTCCCAATACTGAGGTCTCTGCCTCTCTGAGGTTCTGTGAAGGCATCCCTGTTTGTGCTACATAAAGATTCAGAGTAGGGGCGCCTGGGTGGCTCAGTGGGTTGGGCCGCTGCCTTCGGCTCGGGTCGTGATCTCGGGGTCCTGGGATCGAGTCCCGCGTCGCGCTCTCTGCTCGGCGGGGAGCCTGCTTCCCTCTCTCTCTCTGCCTGCCTCTCTGTCTACTTGTGATCTCTGTCTGTCAAATAAATAAATAAAATCTTTTAAAAAAAAATTTAAAAAAAAAATTTAAAAAAAAGATTCAGGGTAGATTTGCCACACCCACTTCACCCCAAGAGATAGGCCTGAGGGGCATGAACAGTGGGGTCCTGCACCTTTGGGAGGATCCAGGAGTGACACACAGCTGGGGAACAAGGACACCAGGCATGCCAGAACCCTAGCCAGTCCCTAGCAGCTGCCCTGTGCCCTGGTTTGGCCTCGGCAGAGGGACGGAGGGTGGGGCAAGTCCTGTGGACTGCCCAGGGGGCCATCGGGGGTTCTGGGGACTTCCCAGTGGCGGCTCAAGTTGGGGGGAAGGCATCTGTTTTCTTGCTACCAGCTTCCGTCAGGATAGTGATGAAGTCTTGGGCTGCTCAGCAGGAGACCCAGAATTAGCAAGTAACCAGAGGGAACACAGGGTCAGGAATCCCTTATTGGGCTTTCCTGACTGGGACAACTGCACAGTTCGGTTTATTTCACGGGTCAGGAGGATGAGCCCAGAGTGGTGGACGCCCATTTCATCCACATCTGTCCCTCATCCCTTTCCTCACCTTGTGTCCCGCACAGACTTTTCCCACTGCCCCAGTGGATCTTGAGGGGCCAGCGGCCTCTAGGAAGGCAGCAACTAGTGGATACGACCACCAGAGGGCACCCAGGCCTGCCATGGCAGGCAAGACTAGCCCCACCCAGCTGCCCTCAGGGTTGGGACCCTTCCTGAGGAACCCAGTGGGGAGCCCAGAGCTCTGCTTTCTCCAGACTGCCTGTCCAGGGTACAGAGCTGGAGAGGAGCAAGGATTCCTGGGGTGAGGCTCCTCCGTAGCCCCCAGAACCCCTCACCACCTTTAGTTCAGGCAAAGGGGAGACCCCGGGCCTGAATGGCCGGGTGATTGAGCACAGGCTCAGGCAAAGACCATGAAAACCAGGCCCTGAGGGAGGCCTCCTTCAGGCCTGTGCCCCAGGTGACTCCTTGGCTTCTGTTGGCTGACCCTGCCCCCATCTAAGGGTGCCGGTGCAGACCCTGAGTCAGCCTGTCAGGGCAAGGCTGGGCCTCTTCCACTTAATCTCTGAAGAAGGTGCCACAGAAGTTGGTGTCTTTTCACATTGCACCCAAAGTGGCCAGCGGCCTGGAGGAGCGCGTTAGGATTTGTCATGGTGGAGGAGGACGTGAGGCTTGCATGCAGAACAGGCTTCTAGAAAGACCTGCCTGACCCCCTCACCACCACCCCTGCCACTCCCACCTGGGGTCCTCATTACCTGCCATAGCCCTGAATTGCCTACCCAGCTGGGGCCCCATCCCTCATCTAGACTCGGTTTGTGATCATGGAGCTGCCTAGTGCCAGGGACACACGACCCGTCCATGGCTTTGCAGGCCTGGCTGCTTGGCAACCCTGGTGGGCTGAGCTCCTGCCCCAGTTGGAGATGCCACAGGCCTTCCAAGAGTGGGGGCAGACTGGACAGATTTTCAGGGCACTCCATTGTGGGGAGGCCCAGGGTGTGGATGGGCTTAGGCTCGAATGGCCGGGTGGAGTTATTTCACTTCCCAGGATCCTCCTCATTTGGGGAGGGAGCCCCGTAAGAGGGAGGTTTGGTGGCTCCCTTAGCCCCAAGGCTCCTAGTTCCAGGTGGGGAGTCCTAGGCCAAGTAAGTGACCCCAAAGCCTACAGCTCAGCCCTGAGGGGATGCTAAGAAGGGATAGCCGAGACAGGTAACCCTGCACTCTGATCACGAATCCTGTCACTCGTTCTCTCACTCTGTCTGCTCCCTCAGGGCTCCTGTCAGGCTCTGCCCTGCCCCCACCTCCTACACAGTGTCACCCTGGGACCCATCCCTCCCCAAACCACCACCACCCTGCATCCCCCAGAGCCTCCCACTTCCCCTACTCTCCTCCTGCAAGAGGCCTTTGGTGCCCCACTCCCAGCAGCCCTGCAAATACCCTCCCCCCACTGGTGTCTATTACTGGCTCTCTTCTGTTTATGGAGCTCTTCACCTGGCTAGAGCCCCACAAGGAGGGAGCATGTTCTTCTTGTGACCGAATATCCCCAGCTGAGGTGGGGGCACTGCGAACAGGAAGACCTAAGTTCAAATCCCAGACCCAGTTTACCCATCTGTAAAATGGGTTTGGGCCAATCCAAGGTCCCTAGCGAGAGTGACATGAGGGCACATAGCCAGCGCCTTGTGAGGCTCTGCACAGGGCCAGCACTGAGGGGGAGGTTGACAGTTATCTGGACTGATAAGAAAGGCATGTGGTTCTCTGTGGGACAAAGCCTATGTGAACGCTTAAGCCAAAAACAGAAGTGTCCCAGAAACGTCACACTGCAAGTTGAGCTGCTTCCTGAGCCTCAGACTTCAGGGTGGGAACAGCAGGTCCTCTGCTGTGGGTGGAGCGGCTGTCATGGGTGGGCAGGCTCCCTCCCAGACTGCCGTCCCAGGCACACAGGAGAGTGAGCGTGCTCGAGTACAGACGTGTGCACACACGCACAACTGCCTGGCTCAGGCCACTAGTCTTTCCTGCCTCAGCCCCATGCATCCTGATCTTCCCACGATCCCACCGTGACTCAGAGCCCCTCCTGGTGGTGAAGGGGCTGCTGGGAGGCAGGGACACCTACCCTTGGGGCCCCCACCCCGGCCACATCCACAAAGGAAGATTTAGATAGAGAAACAGTCTAGAAAACACTGTAGAGCCCCGGGGGAGAGAGCTTCTATCACCTCTGACCACCCCCAGAATGGCTTTCCATTTGTTTGATCCAGACCTCTCCTCCTCTTTGTGCCACCCTGGCTTTGGTTTGCAGTTGTAAAGATTTTATTTTTAAGTAAACTCTACACCCAACACAGGGCTTGAAGAGTTGCATGGTCTTTGGGGCGCCTGGGTGGCTCAGTCAATTAAGCATCTGCCTTGATCTCAGATCATGATCCCAGGGTCCTGGGATGGAGCCCCACATCGGACTCTCTGCTCAGCAGGGGAGTCTGCTTTTCTTTCCCCGCTACCCCTGTTTGTTCTCTCTCTTTCTCTCTCTCTCAGATACATAAATAAATCTTAAAAAGTATTGCATGCTCTACCAACTAGCCAGCCAAGTGCCTACCACCCTGTTTTTCATTTTTATTGACACGAATGCTCTCTGGCCTGGTCTCTAGCCTTAGATACAGTGGTGGAGAATGTGTCCTCTGGGTCATGGGCTGAGACAGGAAGCCCATGGGGGCTGCAGCTCCTACGTGTGAAGGACACGTAGCCATAACTCTGGCCACTTGGTCCCAGGGTCTGGGAGCTGGGCTGCCTGCCCAACAGGAATGTGGCTTCTAGGGCAGCCCCAAGGAGCATCAGGACAAGCAGATGGCTTGTTACACAGGGCAGGAGTGGGATCCTGGAGAGGAGAGCAGAGCTAGGCAGGTGTTGAGGTGGGGGGCAGTGGGACCCTTGTGCAGAAGTTCTCCTTGCTGTACTGTTTATCACAATGAAGCACACCCGGCCTTCTGGAATAGGGAAGACATTATTATCAATCTTCAGCTGAACAGTCACAGTTTTGAAGGTCAACAGTGGTAGAAACATTTATAAGGGATGGTGATAGTCTGACATAGACCGCAGACACCATGGTTCCAGTTGAGTGGGGATAAGAGAACATGCATGAAGGTATGGGTCCATGTCAGGAGCTCTGTGAGATGACCTCAGGGTCCGGGATGACACTGCCCCACCATGGGTCTGGCCTCATCTAAAAGGGACTTATCCCAACAGCTTGATCTCACAGGGTACCCTGTGGTTTCCCTGCAGGAGCTGGGGCTGGCAGGATGGGCGTTTGGACATGCTGATCTCCCCTCAAGACAGGTAAGTGTCCTGGGCTTGGCCTGGGGCCGTCCCCCTCTTTGCATGGGACAGAAGAGTGTCCTCCTGGGCCTGGCAGGTGTGACTGAAAGAGGGCTGGCCCCGGGGTGGTGGATGCTTCTGGTCATCCTCACTCCGGGGGCTAATACCAGGACATTGGCTGGATCTGTTCTTCACCTGTCTTGACTTGGAGGCCTGCCACGCTCGGCTCGGCATAGCCTACCCAGCTTGGCTCTTAGCTCAGGTGGTCTTTGCTGCCCAGGGGAGACTAGAGCTCCTAGCGGGGGACAGACTGGCACATGCTGGCCCATGGCCCTGGGCATTACCAGTGTTTGTAGGTTTCCCTGGTAGTCGCTCCTCCAATGAGGCTAAGGCCTGGGAAGTACGGCAGGGTCGGGAAGCAGTATGCTCCCTGTGTCCCCCAGATCCCTCTGAATGGTGGGAAAGTATGCACTGCCAGCACCCTGGCCTGGCACAGTTTGCTGCAGTGGTTGTGTTTACAGAGCGGTGATGGCTAATGAGAGTGCCTCTGCTCATTCTTGTCCCTCTGGTATGGGTGTCCAGTCCCCAACCCAGCCATCTGCTCCTGCCCCACCGGGTGCTGTCTCCGTGAGAGGCTTGACCAACCCAGCCCTGTGGATGCTCAGTAGCCCTGAGTATCCAGGATGGATGGCCCGGCCCGGCCAATGCCACGCTGTGTGGTGAGAAGATAGTGGCCACAGACCTAGGAGCCCCCAGGCCTCCAGACTCCTCAGTGCTCTGTGCCAAGGACAGGGAGGGGCAGGGCCTGGCTCCTTCCTCCCTATCCCACATGACTGTGGGCGTGGGAAGCTGCCAGCTGGCTGGTGGTAGCTGTGCCTCTGCTGCCACCTGGCGGTATCCCACCTGGGCCGATCAAGGTCAGGCCTGGCAGCTCAGTGGCAGGCTGTTGAGCCATAGTGGGGCCTCTGGATTGGGGTAAAGAGGCTCAAGCTGCATCCAGGGCTCAGACTGTGGCCTCGCTTATGGTGTGTGTGACGTGGTATCTGGGGGCGAGTTTGGCAGGGTGCTGGTCCCTACTCTCCTTAGCTTCTGGTAGGCCACCACACATCAGGTTGGCCAACCAGCCGAACACCGAATGATAGCTCTGGTCACGGGGTCTCCCTTATCCTGCCCGCCGCTCTTGCCTGGTCTCCCAGCATTGCTTGCTTGTTTCCTATCCCTGTTTATCCCTTTTTGTCTCCTGCTCCTGGCCTTCTCCCAGCTTTCCTCTGGTCTTCTCTGTGTCTCTCTCGGCCTTTTCCTCCCTTTTGTGTCTGTCCTGTCCCGTTCTTCTCAAGTGTGGTCATTGATTATTCTTGTCTGCCACAGCGATTAACTGCTCATGTCTGCCCTGGGCACTGGAATACTCGTTGTGGCATTCGTGCCATCTCTTCTATGGGCTGGGACCATTTCACAAACTGGGAAGCAGAACCTGGGTCCTGGCTGGGGGCTCCCTGCTCTGTGGTCCCTGGGGTATAGCCTTGTCTACATTAAGAGGGAGAAGGGGAAGGGGAGACCTGGCGACTCTGTTGGGAAAGGGGCTGATGGCAAGCACCCGTGTATCTCCCATACTTGCCTTCAGCCATTCTATACCCAGTTGCTGAGCTCCACGTCAGATGCTGAGTGTTGTGACCCCATCAGACACAGGCCTGCTGTAGGGGAGTCCCTGGCCTGGCCAAGAAGGCAGCAACAAACAGAGAAAGTGACCAACCGTAGAACTGTAAGCCAGTGAGGAGAATTGTGGGGCCCCCTGACAAGGGGAAGCTGGAAGGTAATGCAAGAGTGATGCTGATACCCGGAGGTAGCAGGGGCCCTTCACTGCACCCAGCCCAGCACTGATACCACCTCCTGGGGACCACACTGCCCCCCCGCCCAGCCTGGTCTTGCCCTGTGGCGGCATTGTTGTCAGCCTCCACATAGCCGTGCCGAGCACGGCCGTACTTCTGTGACTACTGGACCCATGCTGGGGTTTTTTTGGGTTTCAATGTGTTTCTTAGTCATCGATCGGAATCTTTATTTTATTTTATTTTATTTTATTTTATTTTATTTTATTTTATTTTTTTTAAGATTTTATTTATTTATTTGACAGACAGAGATTACAAGTAGGCAGAGAGGGAGGCAGAGAGAGAGAGAAGAGGAAGCAGGCTCCCTGCTGAGCAGAGAGCCCGATGCGGGGCTCGATCCCAGGACCCTGGGATCATGACCTGAGCCGAAGGCAGAGGCTTTAACCCACTGAGCCACCCAGGCGCCCCAGAATCTTTATTTTAAAGCATGAATTCTTCCCTCATCTGTGTGCCTGCAGCAAGTTCTTTCTTAATCTTTCCATTTTTGTTAGGATGGCTTTTCATGTTCAGAAATTTTTCATATTTTGTGGAGAAGTTCAATGAACGTTTTCCTTTTTCAGTCATTCTGTTGTCCTCCTTGAGCTCCTAGTCTGGTAAAGGCACCCCTATCTTTTCCGGAGGTATTTCTAGTTTAGTGTTTTGCGTTCAAGCTTTCATCTGTCTAGAATTTATTTTGACATAAGTGTAAGTTGAGGATTTAACTTAGTTTTTCATCTATATCTGAACTATTTCTTTCTCTCTCTCTTTTTTTTTTAAGATTTTATTTATTTATTTGACAGAGATCACAAGTAGGCAGAGAGGCAGGCAGAAAGAGAGGAGGAAGCAGGCCTCCCCCACCCCCACCCCCCCGCTGAGCAGAGAGTCCGACTTGGGGCCCAATCCCATGACCCTGGGACCATGACCCGAGCTGAAGGCAGAGGCCCAACCCACTGAGCCACCCAGGCGCCACTCTCTCTTTTTTTTTTTTAAGATTTTATTTATCCATGGGGCGCCTGGGTGGCTCAGTGGGTTAAGGTTCTGCCTTCAGCTCAGGTCATGATCTCAGGGCCCTGGGATTGAGTCCTGCATCGGGCTCTCTACTCAGCGGGGAGCCTGCTTCCCCCTACCTCTCTCTCTGCCTGCCTGTCTGCCTACTTGTGATCTCTGCCTGTCAAATAAAGTAATAAAATCTTTTTTTAAAAAGATCTTATTTATCCATTCATTTGAGAGAGAGAGAGTGTGTGTGTGTGTGTGTGTACAAGCAGGACAGAGAGGCAGAGGGGGAGACGGAGAGGGAGAAACAGGCTTCCCACTGAGCAGGGAGCCTGACGTGGTGCATTATCCCATTATCCCAGGACCCAGGGATAATGACCTGAGCCAAAAGCAGACACTTAACCGATTGAGCCACCCGGGTGCCGCTCGAACCATTTCTTGACTAACATTTTCCATCACCAGAAGTTGGAAACATTGTGTAACGTGTCCTCAGGTTTGCGGTGCCCGTGGCAAGCATCCAGCCCTTAGCCAGTGCCCACTGCCTGATTAAAGAGATCAGGTTGGAGCCTCCCCTTGAACAGTCTTTGTTCTCAAAAGTCATGGTTATTCTACACGTTTACCCCACATGTGCTTGCTGGAACCACTCTGCTGGGTCCCCCTCCTTGGGACTTCTGTGGGCTTCACCTTAGGCTTCACTCTTCGGAGCCAGTCGGCCCTCCCTGTATGGATCTGTGGCATGTCCTCCACTGGTCTCCTCATGTCTCAGGGCTCTCACAAGAGAGCCTGTCCAGACCCCCTCTGAGCACCCTTGTTTTCTGAAAAGAGGTCCCTGCATGGTCGAGTCCCTCAGAAACAGGGCCCCTGCTGGTGTGGCGGAAGAGCCTGGTGCAGGGTGCTATTCTCGTTCCTGTGCAACTCTCGGCCAGGCATCTGGGGACCTCTGGAATCAGACTCCTGGGTCATTTCCAGGTGGGCAGGTGCCCAGAGGAGCCTAAAGCCTTTCCCACCCCCACAGCCCATGCTTCTCAGGCGAAGCAGGAGGAAGAACATTCTCTACAGAGGACTTGGGCTCAGACCCTGGCTCTGCTCACGTTGCGGACCTTGTGAAGGGCTTGGCAGCAGTGGTGCTCCGCTGCGGTGACGGCCCAAGCGCTGCACTAGCTTCCGGCTGTGCCATCCTTGTTCCCGGTGATTCACAACTGCTGGTATGGCTGGTGCAGCAGTGGGGCTGACTGAGACAGGCCTGCATTGCCCAGGCCCCCCGGGTGAGATGGTACTGGGCTGGCCCACGCAGGCTCTCCCGGCCCGGGGTGTGTGTCTCTGCAAGCCTAGGTAGCATTTACCCAGCCCTGCTTTTCCCCGGCCCCCTAGCCCCCAGCTTATCTGGCCGGCCGGAAGACTGCCCACTATCACTATCAGGTGGGGAGATGGAAGTATTACCCACCCCCCGACTCCCCACCCCCATCCCGCGCATCTTGCCAGGTTGACTTTGGAGCTGATGAGTTTGGTATTTCAAATATGCCTTTAGTCAAACTTTTTCTTTTTAAAATATTTTCACTCTCTGGCGAAATCCTAATTAGGCCATTCATTCGTCTGAATGTACTTGCTGCTCTCTGCATTTTGCAAGATAATGAGGTTTCGAGATGCTGCCATCCCCGAGCTCTCAGGGCCTTCACTTTCTGCCCTGGAGGGAGATGCTGGCACCCCCTGGGCCAGACCTGCCTGTGGGATCTGGGCCACAGTGCCTGGGGGTGGGGGAGCACCAAGTGCACAGATGGGGAAAGTGAGGCCTGGGCTGCTAAGGAGTCTGGGATGGTGTAGGTGAAGGGGTCTCAGCCCCAGCAAGGCCCACCCTTCACAAAGCAGCATCTCCCTTCACCCCAGGCTCAAGATCAAGGCCAAGGGAGGTGTCTTCTAGATCCTGCTGTCCCAGGCTCCCCTGGATGTGCCTTAGGGACTGCGAGCAAGGGAGAGGGCACGAGACTGACCCATAGATGCCAAATGACCATGGCATCAAAGTCCCCTATTAAGCTTTTTAAAGATTTATTTATTTATTTATTTTTATTTATTTGTTTGTTTATTTATTTATTTATTTGAGGGAGGTGAGGAGAGAGAGAGAGCAAGCACTCATAGTCCTGTGGGGGAGGGTGGTTGGAGCAGAGGGAGAGGGAAAGAGAGAATCCCAAGCACACTTTTGGATACCAGAGCCCTGTGTGGGTGGGCTTCATCTCACGACCCTGAGATCATGACCTGAGCTGAAATCCAGAGTCAGATGCTTGACCGACTAAGCTATCCAGGCACCCCCCACCCACTTCTATTTTCCTTTTTTTTTTTTTTTTTTAAGATTTTATTTATTTATTTGACAGATCACAAGTAGGCAGAGAGAGAGGAGGAAGCAGGCTCCCTGCCGAGCAGAGAGCCCAACACGGGGCTCGATCCCAGGACCCTGGGATCAGGACCTGAGCCGAAGGCAGAGGCTTTAACCCATTGAGCCACCTAGGCACCCCTGCTATTTTTTTATTTTTAAGATTTTATTTATTTGATGGAGAGAGAGAAAGCACAAGCAGGGAGAGGGAGAAGGAGGCTCCCCACTGAGCAGGAAGCCCGACGCAGGGCTTGGGGCCAGGACCCCAAGATAACAACCTGAGCCAATGCCAGATGCCTAACAGACTGAGCCACACAGGCGTCCCTTCGTTTTCCTTTTTTTAAAAAATTTTTAATCTTATTTTATTTTTTCAGTGTTCCAAGATTCATTATTTATGCACCACACCCAGTGCTCCATGCAATGCGTGCCCTCCTTAGTATCCACTCCCCCATCCCCTCATCCCTCTCCCCTCCAAAACCCTCAGTTTGTTTCTCAGAGTCCACAGTCTCTCATGGTTCCTCTCCCCCTCCGATTTCCCCCAATTCACTTTTCCTTTCCTTCTCCTAATGTCCTCCATGTTATTCCTTATGCTCCATAGGTAAGTGAAACCATATGATAATTGACTTTCTCCGCTTGACTTATTTCACTCAACCTAATCTCCTCCAGACCTATCCATGTTGATACAAAAGTTGGGTATTCATCCTTTCTGACGGAGGCATAATACTCCATTGTATATATGGACCATAATTTCTTTATCCGTTCGTCCGTTGAAGGGCATCTTGGTTCTTTCCACAGTTTGGCGATTGTGCCCATTACTATTATGAACATTGGGGTGCATATGGCCCTTCTGTTCACTACATCTGTATCTTTGGGGTAAATACCCAGTAGTGCAATTGCAGGGTCATAGGGAAGTTCTATTTTTAATTTCTTAAGGAATCGCCACACTGTTTCCAAAGTGGCTGCAGCAACTTGCATTCCCACCAGCAGTGTAAGAGGGTTCCCCTTTTTCCACATCCTCTCCAACACTTGTTGTTCATTTTGCCTTTTAAAAGAAATTATATATGCGTACTTGTTTGTAGAAAATATAGAAGATACAGAAAAGAAGGAAAATAAAATCATACCTATCGTACCCGTACAGCCCAGCACTTTCTGCCCTCCTTTCTGGGGAGGTGATTTCCACATGTGCATGTGTAAGAGGGCTGGAGGTTGGGGTGCCTGGGTGGCTCAGTTGTTAACACCTGCCTTCTGCTCAGATCATGATCCCAGAGTTCTGGGACTGAACCCCGCCTCGGGTTCCCTGCTCAGCCGGAAGCCTGCTTCTTCCCCTCCCACTCCATCTGCTTGTATTCCCTCTCTTACTATGTTTCTCTCTCTCTCTCTCTCTCTCTGTCAAATAAATAAATAAATAAAAATCTTTAAAAAAAAAAAAGAGGGCTGGAGGTTGTGATCCCCACCCCCCACCTCACCAGCATCTCCCAAATTGGTGTTGGGATGCTAGGCCAAAGCAGATGCGTGGGCTTCCTGTTTCCAGGTAATACTTGTGGTTGGCTGTGCTGGTCCTGCCTTTTGGGGAGGGGCAGACACACCCATGTCAGTCCCCCTCTGTCCCTGAGGCCCGTGCACCCCTCAACTAAGAGCTCAGAAGCACATCCCATCACGGACTCAGGCTGTTTGGAGTTCTCTACCGTCAGGGCTGCTGCAGTAAATAACTTTTGCCTAGAGCTGTTTTTCTACATTTAAACAACTTGGGCTTGACCTTGAGGGTCAGGCACTGCTGGGGTGCCTGTGTGTGTGTGTGTGTGTGTGTGTGTGTGTGTGTGTGTGTACACACAGACACATTCATGCTGGGGACAGAGCCTTGGTGGGAGCCATCAGATGCCAGTGTGGCCTGAGAGAGTGGCCAAGGGCATGCCCCATGACAGCCCTTCTCCCAAGAGATAGCTAGGACCGCTGTCTTCAGACAGCCCAGCCAGGGACCTGCATAGGAGACGGGCCCCCAGGAAAGGCAGACAATGCAGGGAGGAACACCTCCTGTGAGGACCCCATCTCACCTCCTATCCGCTCAAGTGTGCAGTGGGAGCTCGGGGTGTCCCTGCAGGCGTGTGTGAGCTGATACCACTCGCGATGTTGTGCTGAGGGATGCTGGTGATCCAGAGGCTAGGCTGGTCCCTGGCTCTGTGGGCATTGCACACAATGGGTGCAGGGGCCTCCCCCCGCCCCTTGGCCTCTGCTCCCACCAGGCCGTCAGATGCCTACTTCCCCACTCCAAGGCTGATGCCCAGGGGATTTGGAGCCCTGGCAGTGCCAGCACTCCCACAGATGATTACTTCTGAGGTGAGTCACTCAGACCCTCTGGGAGGGCGCACTGATGGCTCTGTCGTAAGAGCCAGAGCTTCAGTGGGGAGTCTCCTCTGCACACAGCTGGAGGCCCTAGGCTCAAGACACCTCAGTGCCTCCACCCTTGTCCAGGGACCATGATGGGGGAAGGGCACTAGGGCTCTGAAAGTGCCAGCTGTGCCCCTCGGAGCATATCATGGGCTGCTCAGTTCACCCACCGTGGGTCAGCACAGGGTGCGGAAGACAGGACAGGGCTGAGAGGGAAACAAGAGTAGGAAGGGGAGGGGTGCAGGAGGGAGGAGGGGCAAGGATGTAGGAGTATAGGAGACAAGGCAGGTAGGGATGCAAGAGGAAGTGGGGCTACAAGGAGGCAGACATATAGCGGAAAGGGGGGCTTTAGGGAAGGCGGGGGTTCAGGGGAAGGGAGAGGCAAGGCTGTAGGGAGAGGGCAGGGAACAGGGGAAGTGAAGGTACCAGAGCGGTATGGGAGTACAGAGTGGAGGAGCAGGCATGGAGGGAGAGGCAGGGATGCAGGGGGAAGTAAGGGCAGTGTGCAGAGCGAGGCAGGGATGCTGAGGTCAGGAGGGAGGCCAGCAAGTAGTTGAAGGGCCCAGGTTTAGACCCTGTTATAGTATGTTCTTTTTTTTTTTTTTCTTTTAAGATTTTATTTATTTATTTGACAGAGACACAGCGAGAGAGGGAACATAAGCAGGAGAAGTGGGAGATGGAGAAGCAGGCTTTCCGCTGAGCAGGGAGCCCGATGTGGGGCTGGATCCCAGGACCCTGGGATCATGACCTGAGCCGAAGGACTCAGACGCCTAACGACTGAGCCATCTGGACACCTCTGTAGTATGTTCTAAGTACCCTGGCCACACACTGAGCCTTCTGAGAACTTGAGCCTGGGAAAGGGGCTTTCCTGAACACACCATGAGGGCTGGTGTGGGCTCTGGGACTCCCGACCCTCCAACCCCCCCCCATCAGTTGGCACAGACTACCAGCCTCACCTGTCATCTCCTGCCTAGGGTGAGCAGCAGGCTTATTGCCACCCAGGGGGGCAGGTGACCTGTCCAGGGCCCCAGAGTGTGCAGGGCCATAGCTGGGACCACAGCTGGGGCAGGGACTTGCATGGGACCAAAATCATCTTCTCTCTTGGGTCTTCCCAGCATGGGGATGGGGAATTATGATGGGGAAACTGAGGCTCAGCAAGCAGAGCTGGGCCCTGTTCCCAGGCCTGCCCCAGGCAAGCATATCTTTCCTTTCCAGTTGTCTCGGTGACAGTTCTCTGGCATTTGCCTATCTGCAGGGAGCTATTGGTTATGATGAGACTATTTCAGTATTTGTATTTGAAGAAGTAATTCCAGACATTTCTTTGCCAAACCTTTGAAACAGGGTATTGCTTAATTTTTAATTAAGCCTTTATGCTTGCAAACTTTTGTCTTTAGAAAAGGGCCAGGACATCCAATGGTGGGGGTGGGGTGGTTGATGCCCCAGAGCATGTGCAGGGAAGGAGGCCATCTGGGACTATGACACGGGCAGCAACCTTGTGCCCTGTGGGAACCCTAGGCTCTTGCATATCCCCTTGCTCCTGGTGGCTCTGTCCTCTGCTGGGACTCCACTGCCCAGAGCATGAGCGTGGTTGATGGGCAGGAGGAGTGAATCTCAGATAAGACCCAGGGCCCAAGAATAGCAGCCTTGGGTAGGGGCAGGGGGCTGGGTGGCTGTGGAGGGGTATTTGCTGTCCCCTTCCCTGAAGCTGGTGGGGGCTGTTTCAGCCAGGGGAGAGGAAGCCTTTTAGCCGGGCCTGGTTCTCTTGATCACTCCTTTTTTTTTTTTTTTTTAATTTTATTTATTTGACACAGAGAGAGAGGTCACAAATAGGCAGAGAGGCAGGCAGAGAGAAAGGGAGAAGCAGACTCCGTGTTGAGCAGGGATTCCCAATGTGGGGATCGATCCCAGGACCGAGACCATGACCCGAGCCAAAGGCAGAGGCTTAACCCACTGAGCCACCTAGGCGCCCCCTCTTGCTCACTCCTTTAGCCAATATTTATCTGGTTTCTCCCCTGTGAGATCCCCCATGGCCTCGAGGACAAAAGCCACGTCTGGTCTCTGTGATAACCTCAGCCCTGCTCCTTGCCGCACCCACCTCCAGACTTGGCAGTCACTGCCTCGGTGAGGGTCTCTGTGGACCCACTCCCTGCATCGTTCTAGATGCAGAGATGCCCTCAGCAAGGCAGCATTCTCCTAAGTCTACAGGAGCCCAAGGCAGTCCTTCTCCTGACATTTCTCCTGTTTTTCACAAAAATCGGCCTCCCTATGGAACACGTGCTCGGGTTCCTCAGTGCTGCCCAGGCCTGGGAGGTACAGTGTTCTTTTGGTCTAGATGCTGTTTTCCGGCTGTTCGTCCTTGCTTCCTTCTTGTGACAGAAACAAATTGAGTGCCTGCCATGTGCCAGATGCTGGCCAGCAGCCACTTAGCTCTGGCCTATAACCCAGCAGAGGCCAAGGGGGTCACTTTCCGCATCAGCCCCCTCACGTTGGGTACCACATGTAGCGGCAGGGGAGGTCTTAGATTTGTTGTGGTGTTTGGCCCATGCAGAGGCCTGAGAGCTGGGGACTGCACTTCATAGCGTGATCCTGGGCTCACAGACTGATATTCTGCATCTTCTCTTAAGTCCTGTCCTCTCTGAACTACACCTATGAGAAATTTCTATTTCTGGCATGTGAAAGGTATTCAGAAATGCATTGGTCATTTCAATAGGAATCTTGGTTTGGGGACTTAGATACCTGTGTGCTAACTATTTTAGGTTTGTCTTAGTTTATTCATATTCATTCTTTTTAAAAAAATATATTCTGATATCATTTATGTTGTTGATTCTCTGTTAGAAAGTGGGTATTACTCCTGGGAGAGCTTTAGAGATAGAAAACAGGGAGCTTGTTGCAAGGATGTTTTAGCATTTTTCATTCAGCCCTGATACACTTGTATTCATAGTCATTCTTTACTGTTTAATAATGAAAGTATTTAAAGCTGTGAATTTGCCTCTGAGTATAGCTTTGGCTGTTCCCCCCAGCTTATTGAGATATAATTGACATATAACACTGTGTGGGTTTACAGTGCATTGTGATGATTTGGTACATGTATGTATTACAAAATGTTTACCACAATAAGATTAGTTAACACATCCTTCATCTCACATAAATTACCATTGTTTTGTTGTTATAATGAGAACATTAAACATAGCAACTTCTCTTATAGCAACTTCAAAGTATGTAATGCAATGTTGTCAATTATAGTCACCATGCTGTACATTAGATCCCTAGAACTTATCATATAACTGGAAGATATCTTCCATATCTCCTTTGACCTGCATCTACCCATTTCCCCTATCCTTGGCCCCAATAAGCACCATTTTACAACCCATATATTTTTATGTGTGAAGTTTGAATATATATTTCACTGTTTGTAAATAGTCAACTTTGTATGATTAACATTTTTTTAAAAGATTTCATTTACTCATGAGAGACAGAGAGAGAAAGAGAGAAGCAGAGGCAGAAGGAGAAGCAGGCTCCCCAAGGAGCAGGGAGCCTGATGTAGGACTCGATTCCCAGGACCCCGGGATCATGACCTAAGCCAAAGGCAGATGCTTAACCATCTGAACCATTTTTTAAATTTTTATCTTTTTCTACTTATTTAAAAGAATGTTTTGCATATTCTAAGAGCCACAAGATGGCTCTTTTTAAATTTCTATTTTTAGGGGTGCCTGGGTGGCTCAGTGGGTTAAAGCCTTTGCCTTCGGCTCAGGTCATGATCCTGGGGTCCTGGGATCGAGCCCTGCATTGGGCTCTCTGCTCAGCAGGGAACCTGCTTCCTCCTCTCTCTCTGCCTACTTGTGATCTCTGTCAAATAAATAAATAACATCTTTAAAAAATAAATAAATAGGGGCGCCTGGGTGGCTCAGTGGGTTAAGCCGCTGCCTTCGGCTCAGGTCATGATCCCAGGTCCTGGGTTCAAGCCCCACATCGGGCTTTCTGCTCAGCAGGGAGCCGCTTCCTCCTCTCTCTCTGCCTGCCTCTCTGCCTACTTGTGATTTCTCTCTATCAAATAAATAAATAAAATCTTTAAAAAAATAAATAAATAAATAAATAAATAATAAAAAACAAATTTCTATTTTTATTTGGTAAAATACACCAAATTTACCATCATACCCATTCTTCAAAGTCTCGTTCTGTATCATCGGGTATATTCATATTGTTGTGCAGCCAACCTCCAGAACTTTTTCATCTTGCAAAATTGACCCTCTGTATCCATTAATGAACATTAATTAACCCAGTACCCCCTTTCCCCAGCCCCTGGAACCACCATTCTACGTTGTCTTTCTAGGAATGTGACTAATTTAGATGACTCATAAAAGTAGCCCAGTACAGCATTTGTCTTTTTATTTTTATTTTTTTAAATTTTATTTTTTATAAACATATAATATATTTTTATCCCCAGGGGTAGCATTTGTCTTTTTATTATTGGATTATTTCACTTAGCATGATTTCTGAAGATTCCTCATGTTACATCACATGTCAGAATTTCCTTCCTTTTAAAGGTGGAATCATCTTCCATTGATAGTAACATTCCATGATCCATAAGTGTGTATCACATTTTGTTTATCCATTCAACTGTTGGTAGGCACTTGAGTTGCTTTGCCTTTTGGCTATTGTGAATAATGCTGTTATGAGCATGAGTGTTAAATACCTCTTCAACACTGCGCTTTCACCTCTTTTGGATATATACCCAGAGGGGGAATTGCTTGGTCATACAGTACTTCTATTTTTAACTTTTTGAGGAACCACCATATTGATTTTCTTAGCAGCTATGCCATTTTACATCCCACCAGCTGTGCCCACGAGCACCAATTTCTCCACATCCTTACCAAAACCTGTTATTTTGTGTTTTGGAGAGTAGCCATCTAATGGGTGTAAGACAACATTTTACTGTGCTTTTGATTTGCATTTCCCTAACATTAGTAATATTGGGCATCTTTTCATATACTTGGCCATTTATGTATCTTCGTTAAAGAAATGTCTGCTCAAATCTTTTCCCTGTTTTTTTTTAACTGGGTTGTTTGTTTGCTGCTGTTGTTGAGTTGTAGGAGTTCTTTATGTATTTTGGAAGTTATCAGTCATATCTCAGATACATGATTTTAAAATGTTTCTGCCATTCTCTGTATTGCCTTTTTACTCTGTTGATTGTGTCACTTGAACAGAAGTTTTTAATTTTGATAGGGTTCGATTTACCTATTTTTACTTTTCTTTTTTTTTTTTTTTTTTAAAGATTTTATTTTTTTTTTTATTTATTTGACAGAGAGATCACAAGCAGGCAGAGAGAGAGGAGGAAGCAGGCTCCCCTAGAGAGCAGAGAGCCCAATGCGGGGCTCGATCCCAAGACTCTGAGATCATGACCTGAGCCGAAGGCAGCGGCTTAACCCACTGAGCCACCCAGGCGCCCCTATTTTTACTTTTCTTGCCTATGCTTTTGGCATCATATCCAGGAAATCATGGCCAAATCCAACATCATAAAGCTTTCCCCCAATGTTTTCTTCTAAGAGTTTTATAGTTTCAGGTCTTATGTTTAGATCTTTGATGCATTTTTAATTTTTGCATATGTTATAAAAGCTTAAAACTTTATTCTTTTCCATGTGGATATCCAGTTTTCCTAGCACCATTTGTTGAAAAGACAATTCTTTCCCCCATTGAATGGTCTTGACAACCTTGTAAAAAATAGTTGAGGGGCGCCTGGGTGGCTCAGTGGGTTAAGCCGCTGCCTTCGGCTCGGGTCATGATCTCAGGGTCCTGGGATCGAGTCCCGCATCGGGCTCTCTGCTCGGCGGGGAGCCTGCTTCCCTCTCTCTCTCTCTCTCTGCCTGCCTCTCTGTCTACTTGTGATCTCTCTCTGTCAAATAAATAAATAAAATCTTTAAAAAAAAATAGTTGATTATATATATGTGAAGATTTATTTTTATTCTATTCCATTGGTCTGTTTCTGCCTTTATGCCATGACAACACTGTTTTCATTACTAAAGCTTTGTAATAAATTTTGAAATCAGGAGTGATTTCGGTGAGACCCCTAGCTTTGTTCTTTTTTATGATTGTTTTAGCTGTTCAGGATCTTTGAAATTCCGCATGGATTTTAGGATGGAGTTTTCGCTTTCTGTAAAAAATGGTTTTGTAAAAAATGATTTTGATAGGGACTGAATTAAATTGGTAGATCACTTTGGTTAATATTGACATCTTAGGGGCGCCTGGGTGGCTCAGTGGGTTAAGCCACTGCCTTCGGCTCGGGTCATGATCTCGGGGTCCTGGGATCGAGCCCCGCATCGGGCTCTCTGCTCAGCAGGGAGCCTGCTTCCTCCTCTCTATCTGCCTGCCTCTCTGCCTGCTTGTGATCTCTGTCTGTCAAATAAATAAATAAAATCTTTAAAAAAAAAATTGACATCTTAACAATATCAAGTCTTCCATTCCATACGCATGAAATGTCTTCCATTCGTGTATGTAGGTATCTTTAATTTCTTTCAGCAAGGTTTGTAGTTTTCAATGTGCAAGTCTTTCCTCAACTTAGTTAAGTTTATCTCTCAGTTTTTTGTTCTTTTTTTTTTTTTAAGATTTTTTTTTTTTTTTTTTTTTTGACAGACAGATCACAAATAGGCAGAGAGGCAGGCAGAGAGAGAGAGGAGGAGGAGGCAGGCTCCCTGCTGAGCAGAGAGCCCAATGCGGGACTCGATCCCAGGACCCTGGGATCATGACCTGAGCTGAAGGCAGAGGCTTTAACCACTGAGCCACCCAGGCGCCCCAAGTTTTTTGTTCTTCTTGATGCTATTGTAACTGAAATCATTTTCTTAATTTCCTTTTCAGATTATTCATTGTAAGTGATTTGTTCATTGATTTTTTACCCTACAAGTTTACTGGTTTATTAGTTCTGAGAGTGTGTGTGTGTGTGTGTGTGTGTAATCTTTACGATTTTCTGCATTTAAGATCATATCTGCAAACAAAATTTCACGTCTTCCTTTCCCATTTGGATACCTTTTATTTCTCTCTGTTGCTTTACTGATCTGAGATTTCTAATAGAAGAGGACTTGAACAGAAGTGGCAAAAGCAGCATACCTGTCTTATTCTTTTTTTTAAATTTCTTTTCAGCATAACAGAATTTATTGTTTATGCACTACACCCAGTGCTCCATGCCATACGTGCCCTCCATAATACCCACCACCTGGCTCCCCCAACCTCTACCCCCCCCACCCCTTCAAAACCCTCAGATTGTTTTTCGGAGTCCATAGTTTCTCATGGTTCATCTCCCCCTCCAATTTCCCTCAACTCCCTTCTCCTCTCCATCTCCCTATGTCCTCCATGTTATATGTTATGCTCCACAAATAAGTGAAACCATATGATAATTGACTCTCTCTGCTTGACTTATTTCACTCAGCATAATCTCTTCCAGTCCT
This sequence comes from Enhydra lutris kenyoni, assembly GCF_002288905.1. Taxonomy (NCBI): domain Eukaryota; kingdom Metazoa; phylum Chordata; class Mammalia; order Carnivora; family Mustelidae; genus Enhydra; species Enhydra lutris. The sequence goes on along the minus strand of NW_019154092.1, from coordinate 3,549,326 downwards.
GTCCATGTTGCTACAAAAGTTGGGTATTCATCCTTTCTGATGGAGGCATAATACTCCATAGTGTATATGGACCACATCTTCCTTATCCATTCGTCTGTTGAAGGGCATCTTGCTTCTTTGCACAGTTTGGCGACCGTGGCCATTGCTGCTATAAACATTGGGGTACAGATGGCCCTTCTTTTCACTACATCTGTATCTTTGGGGTAAATACCCAGTAGTGCAATTGCAGGGTCATAGGGAAGCTCTATTTTTAATTTCTTAAGGAATCTCCACACTGTTCTCCAAAGTGGCTGCACCAACTTGCATTCCCAGCAACAGTATAAGAGGGTTCCCCTTTCTCCACGTCCTCTCCAACACATGTTGTTTCCTGTCTTGCTAATTTTGGCCATTCTAACTGGTGTAAGGTGGTATCTCAATGTGGTTTGTTTGTTTGTTTGTTTGTTTGTTTTTTAAGATTTTATTTATTTGAGAGAGAGAGAGAGAGCATGAAAGGGGCAAGGGGCAGAGGGAGAAGCCAGCTCCCTGATGAGCGGAGGGCCTGATGTGGGACTTGATCCTGGGACTCCAGGATCATGACCTGAGCCGAAGGCAGTTGCTTAACCAACTGAGCCACCCAGGTGCCCTCTCAATGTGGTTTTAATTTGAATCTCCCTGATGGCTAGTGATGATGAACATTTTTTCATGTGTCTGATAGCCATTTGAGCATACCTGTCTTATTCTTGATCTTGGGAGAAAAGCTTTAACTCTTTCATTATTGGGTCTGATGTAAGCTGTGGTGTATGTACAATATAATTTGTAGCATATGTAGTATGAAGTCCTTTTTCTGTATAGCCTTTATTATGTCAAGGTATGTCTTTCTATTCCTAGTTTGTTTTATGTTTATATCATAAGAGAATGTTGAATTTTGTCAAATGTATTTTAGGTATCAATTGAAATTATCATTTTCCCTCATTATTTTGTTAATATACAGGGCATTATGTCGGCTAATTTTCATATGTTGAGCCATCCTTGAATTCAGGAATAAATCCTACTTGGTTATGGTGTATAATCCTTTGTACTGCTGAATTCAGTATGCTGGTGTTTTGTTGAAAAAAAATTTTTTTTAAGATTTTATTTATTTGACAAAGAGAGAGACAGTGAGAGCAGGAACAATACAAGCAGGGGGAGTGGGAAGGAGAGAAGCAGGCTCCCCGCAGAGCAGGGAACCCAATGCGGGGTTCCATCCCAGGACCCTGGGATCATGACCTGAGCCACCCAGATGTCCCTTTGTTGAAGATTTTTGCATCAGTTTTCACAAAAGGGCTGTTGAGCCATAGTTTTCTTTTATGGCTTTGGTATCAGGGTAATTTCAGCCTTGTAGAATGAGTCAGTATTTCCTTACTTGTCAATTTTTGGAGACGGTTTGAAGATTAATATTAACTCCTCTTTGAGTATTTGTTAGAATTCACTAGTGAAGCCGTCTGGTCCTGGGCCTTCATGGGAGTTAGTTAAAAGTCGGCTCAGGTTTTATTTCTTCATGTGTCAGTTTTCGTAGTGTGTGTGTTTTTAGGAATTTGTTCATTTCTTCTAGGTTATGCAATTTGTTGGTGTATAATTGTTCACAGTATTCTCTTATAATCTTTTTATTTAAAAATATTATACAGAGAAGAGACATACTGAACAGAAGAGAGTGGGGTTTTTTGTGTTGTGGTTTTTTTTTTCTTACATTTTTCAAGTTTATTTTTAAGCAACTGAATTTGTAAAATTAAGGTAGCTAAAAATGTTCCTTTGTCTTTCTTCATTTTTTTTTCCAGTTTCACTGAGTATAATTGACAAATCTATAAGCTACTTGATGTGCATGTCATGGTGATAGAATGGTGATAGAATATACAAATACATTGTGAAAGGGTTCCTGCCGTCTGGTTAATGACCACATCCGTGATATCATAACTTTTGTGAGTTTGTATTGTGTATGTGAGTCTGTGTATGTGGTGTTTAAGTTTGTTATTGTTGCTCTTTTTGACTTGGTTGGATTTTGTTTTGTGTTTCATGGATTCATACCTAATCTCCCCCTTTTTTTTTTTCATACCTAATCTCTTACACTCATTGGTCCACAGATCCACAGATATCCTGAGACGGTAAAAACACTCCCCACAGGCAGCTTGCAAAGGATGGCTAAGGACAGCTGAAGACCTCGTAAGGCACGCAGAGTATCAGGGCCTTGCTGGAAAATCCATTTCAGCCTCTCAGCAGCCCTTGTTCCCCGAGGCATGGGGTCTGGAACTTCTGCCTATGGTGTGGTGACTCCCAGCTGAAATAACCGGGTTAGCCTGGACTTCTCTGGGCTGTCCAGAGCTCCCAGCGAGCCCTCCTTGCTCCCTCCCAGAGAAAGACCCGTCATGTGAATGGCAGATCATGACTCTGAAAATCAGGGAATTTCACCCTGAAGTTTCCTTAAGAAATTTCAGAGTGCAAGGTTCACACGTTTTTAGCGATGTCGAATTAAGGAGGCCAGGCTTTTTTTTTTTTAATTTCATTTATTTATTTGACAGAGAGAGAGATCACAAGTAGGCAGAGCAGCAGGCAGAGAGAGAGAAAGGGAAGCAGTCTCTCTGCAGAGCCTGACGCGGGGCTTGATCTCATGACCCTGAGATCATGACCCGAGCCGAAGGCAGAGGTCCAACCCATTGATTCACCCAGGCGCCCCAAGGCTGGGCATCTTGTCGAACAAAGCTGTCAGCTGTTCCTGGCCATAGGAGTGTCCGCAGCACAAGAGATGGTGAGCGGGCGACGGGATGCACGGTTGACAGCTGTGGATGGACGGTGCGGCCTCTCCGGGATGTGGACAGCTGGGCGGAGAACCAGCGTGCCATGGAACATTCGAGGCGCCGGGCTGTGCTGGCAGGTCGGGCCAAGTGCACCGCCCTCCCATGCTGCGGAGCTGACCTCAAGCATTTAGGAAATGGGCAGGGTGGGGGGAATCCTCAGCCTAAATGCAATCGTAAAGTGGAATGGAATCGTAAAATGCAGAAAAAGAGGCATCCACGCTTTTCTGAGCTGGTTTGGAAAGCTTCGATTCCTACCTGTACACTGACAAGCCCACTAGAGGCCTCCTCTCTTGAGGGTGGTTCCTGACTGTTTTGTGGGTGCCGCTCTGCTCTTTCTCCCTCAGGGGATTTTTGCGATGTGGCGGTTAGTTTCCACATCTCTTGGCTTCCCTCTTTCATCAGCTGCATGTAATTTTCTGTGGCTTTGGAAGGTCTGGCCTGAGTTTGCTTTCCGATGCCTCCCTGTGTGCAGATTTGCTGCGGGGAACCCCTGTCTTGCCCTTCACCGCCTCTGCCCCGGCTTTCTTTAAGTCTCCACGGGGGCATCGTCATTTGTGATCACGCCTTTCCTCTGTGGTCTGTTCCCAGTTCATTGTTCAACACCATCTTCCATCTTTGGAGGACACATGTCGGCCATTCCCTAGTATTTGCACTCATAAGTGTGCTAAATACAAGTTAGCCAAGAGCCACTCCCTCAGGTCCTCCAAAGGCAGGAGGATTTGCCCCGGGGTGCTGGTGTGCTGTGGGCAGCTCTGTGCTGGTGGGGTGCCTCTGTCCAGAGTCCGTGCCCCAGCCACCCTCATCCGTCACAGACAGGCTTTAGTGTGGACCCGAGGCTGGAGCCACGTGCAGACTGAGGTGTCTCAGACAGGCCTGGCGTCTGAGGTCCTGATGGGGGGCAGCCCATCAGGCTCCTGATGGGGAGGTCAGGACAGGAACGGGGTCTGCATAGGATGCTGATCCTTACCAGGAGCCACAGTGGCTACGGAGCGCTCATCCTCCCTTCCTCTCCTGCAACAAGGACCTGGCAGGACCTTCGGGCCACCCACCACCCATTTTCCACTGGGGCAAGTGAGGTCCATGGGGCAGCTGTGGTTGAGTGGGCAGTGGGCACACAGCATGGCTGGTGTGGGTGTCCTGTGGGGGCATCATCCCTCCCTGTGTGCGCGTGCACGTAAGGGTGGCTGCCACATGTGCCTGCAGGTGAGTTTTGGGAGGTCCCCAAATGGTAGGCATCCCTCCTGCAGTGCTCCTAATGCCTCTGGGCAGGGAGGGGACACAGAGACAAGTCCAGCTCCCTGGAGGCTCTCCTGGTATGTATGGGAGGAGCCAGAGGAGACCCCACAGGGCCTAAAGTCTGTGCTTGGTGAGGGTGAGGTGGAGCCCCCTGCCCTTTCCCACTGAGTCATTTGCGTGTAAAAGGGGGGAGTTTGTTACTGGCTGGAGGTTGGTGGTGTCTGGACTTGTTGCCATGGGCACTCATGAGCTTCGAGCAGCTGAGCTGGCTCCCAGCCTGGAGAGGGGGTTAGAAGCAGCAAGGCTGGTGTCCAGCTAAGCTCCTGGAAGGGAAGGATGTGCCTGGGGGCCCAGGAGAAGCCAGAGCTGGCTGTGGTCACCTGCTCGTTGGCCCTGGGCAAGAGCAGACTAGGGGGGACCTGGCCCTTGGGTGCTGCCAGCCAGGAGCAACGCTGGAAGGGCCTGGAACCTCCCTCCCCAGGGTGGACCCTGCTCTATCGCCCACACTCACTTCTGACCCATCCAGAACTGGATGGCCACAGCCATCTCACCTGTGCCCACGGCAGCTGGAGGGCCTTCCTGCCACCTGTGGTGCTTGTTGGCCCTGTCCCAGGCGCTGGGCTGTGGGTGCTGTGCTGGCAAAGCCTCGTGGAGTCTCCGTGCTTGAGTCCCCAGTGTTGTTCCTGAGGAGGGAGGGAAGGAGTGGCCCGTTTCCGGACCCATCTCGTTCTCCAGAGAGAGGAGGCTGAAGCCAATCCTGCTGAACCCCAGGCCCCGTCTCCCTGGATGGCAAGAACCTGGGTTGGGCTTTGTTGGAAGCCCCCTTTGCTAGAGGTCCCCCCCATCTGCTCCCTCCCAGGGCTATGGTGAGAATTGACCTGGTATTGCTGATTTTGGTCCAGTGCAGGCACACTGGTGCCCACAAACAGCAGGCAGGAATGTGATGGGAAAAGCAGGCAGGGAGGGTGAGGCGAGGGAGTTAGGGGGTGCTTGTTGACTCAGAGGGGCACCGCTGTGTCAGGGTTGGCCCCTTGGCAGCCTCCCCAGGACCTGCGTAGATCTGCCCACAAAGGAACTGATCTCTCCCGGGGCCAGCTCTGCCTTGTGCTGCTGCCCCGGGGGCCATGACCCCCACCCCAGTGGCTTAGTTAGCAAAGCTGCCGTGGGTCAGGCTGAGGTTGCTTGGGGAGGGCTGCCCGGGCAGGGCGCCCAGCATGCAGGGGCACTGCCAAGTGCCCAGTCAGCAGCCATCAGGGTAGCAGGGACCCGCTGGCTGGGATGGGGAGGGGTTCCAGGGCTGGGAGCCTGGTAGGGTGAGTGAGGCCCCTGATGGGGCAGGCTTGCTGGCGTGGGGGGAGGAGTGCTCTGTGCTGGGCTCCGTCACCAGGTCCGCATTGCCCTCAGGTTCTCCTCTTGTCCAAGTCTGTCTTGAGGTTGTGGCTGCAGCAGGCCCGCCCCAGACCACAACGCTGGGCCAGCTGCATTCTTCCCCGGGGGAAGGCAGGCAAAGATGGGGACTCCCTACAGCAGGGGAAGCCAGGCGAGAGAAGCAAGGGATAGCGAGCTGGGGTAGGCCTAGGTGCCATGCGCAGCCCCCTTAGTGGACCTGGTGCCAGACTTGCTGTCATCGGACCTGTTCGCCCCCCAAGGACTTCCTGTACCCAGTTCCCATTGGGTCCTGAGCCTGCTGGCTTGGTTCCCATCAGGTGGGAGTTTTCCCCACTGCTTGTGCCTTTTCCTCTTATCTAGGTGAGCATGTTTCTTCTCACAATGATGGGAAAGTTTTGGAAATCCCCCAGACTCTAGCAGACAGCCCTGGGGCTCCTTCCAGGGACCCTTCTGTGGGCAGCTAGGGCAGGTGGCACTGGTGGGGGGGGATCGGTCCCAGCTGCTAATCAACAGACTTTGCCACCCTAGCTTCCTTGGCTCTACAACCCAGGAGGAGGGTGGCTGGGCTGAGGGGCCCTGCCTCACCCCCCAGAGGCTTATTGGCCACAGGCTCCTAGGGACTGCACCTCCACTGCCCCTCAAAGGGGCTTTGTGCCACCACAAAGAGGCTCTGTCCCTCACTGAGAAGCCTGGGTGTTGCCATGGTGACAGAGGGGGCCAGGAAGAAGGGGGTCCACCGTCTTGGGGGGAAAGGGCGTTCCTAGCGTACACAGGCCGGTCGGTAGCCAGTGTGGGCGACTGCTGCACTTGCCTCCCTGCAGCCCTTGGCCTGGCCTGGCTAGACAGCCGCCCCAGCTGTGCTTTAGTGGGGCTCTCAGGACGCTTCATGGACACCTTGGCCCTTTGGTAGGGGCTGAGCTCCCAGGCTCTGGTGCCAGTCAGATCTGTCTTCTTGTGGTCCCAGCCTGGCTTTGAGGCTCAGCCCCCTCCTCAGGAATGCCTTGGTTCCTATGCCTGCCCCAGGGTAGGGTAGGATAGGGTGGGACTCTGAGCCTGGGTCCTCAGAACTTCTCCCCACCCCCCCCCCCCCCCCCCCCACCCCCCCACCCCCCACCCCCACCCCCACCAAGCTGCTCTGCTGTCCTTGAGATGGAGTGGGGGATGGGGAGAGTGTGAGCCTCTGCTAGAAGGGTTGGGGGGAGGCCACTCAGGGGATCTCGGTGGCATTGGCTTTGGAAGCAGCTGGCCAGCCCACCTCAGACAGTAGGATACCCTGGGGCTTGACCCCTCCCTTGCCCCCCAGTTTCGCCTGTCATGGCTGAGGTAGAGTGGGTGGGCTGCTGGTACAAGTAGAGAGGGCACTGTGACTGCCAGCCCCTACCTTCCTTATATGGAGCTCCACAGCTCCCCAGCCCCGGGGACCTTGGGGTGTCCCTGGGCTGGCTGCTACAGGGACCGCCGAGGAGGTAAATCCTCTTTGCCCACACCCCACAATTGGACCCTGCAAGGTATCACTGTGGGGCTGTGGCTGCAGCTGGAATGTGGGCCTGGTACCGGAGGGATAGCAAGGGGGCTCCCCTGAATCCCAGCCTGGGGCCTGGGGGAGAGCTGTCCATCCCCATCCCATGAGTTCTTGTTTGTTTGTTTTTTGTTTTTTAAAACAAGCTGTGGCCAGTTTTGTTAAGGAAAAATTCTGCATGATATACTTTTCACCAGTCTGCTCTGGCATGCTTCTAATGATATCAGAATTACCTGGATCAATGATACTCTGTAGTACCTCCCACATGCTGTACCCCATTCAATGTTATTGCCACTGTAGTGATGGACACCAGTTTTGGCCAACATGGCATAGTATTCTATCTCAGATTTCCTCAAGGCCGGGCAGTCGTTGGCGAGGATGACCAGCTTCGCTTTGCCATGTCTGATCATTTTCAAAGTCTGCTTGTACCCCAGCACGTACTTTCCACTTTTCATAACGAGCTGGAACCCAGAGTTGATCGACTCCAGAGACTTTTTCGTCTTCTTTGCGGCCACCATCTTCCTGCCTTAGGTGTGGGACGGCCCCAACCAAGAGCAGCCGCCACAATGGCCGGGAGAGAGAAAGGGCTCCATCCCATGAGTTCTGATAGAGGCAGTTCCCAGGGAACCAAGGAGACTCCGGGAGTGCCTCAGTTGGCACAGGGAGCAAGTGTCTGTGACCTGTCCCAGTGGGAATCTTGGGCCACCCCCTTAGGTGCCTCTCGTGGTGCTCCCTGTAGCTGAGGCCCCAAGGAGGGGCAGCGGCTGGGATAGTCACCTGTCTCTGCCCGTACCCCCGCCAGAGCGAGGCCCGTCTCTGCCATGTCTGGCTGGCGTTGCCAGCTCCAGGCTCTCAGCTCCCAGACCTCAGGCACCCTGGGCCCCCACAAGTGTCCCTGCCTTGACTTGACCCTGAGCCTCCTACATCAGTACCACCACAGCCCCTGGTCCTTCTGGACCACCTGCCCAGCAGCACACCTGTCTTGGGGGACAGGTAGCACTGCTGTGGACCTGGCCTGCACTTGGCCTAGGATACCCCAGCGGCACAGGGGAAGAGCCCCCCCCAGATTGTTCTCCTTGCACATGCAAGTCGTCCTCCATATGATCATCAGATGTGTGCTGGACAGCCTGGGGGCAGGTCACTAAGGGGCCATCTGTCCCACCCCCACCCCCACCAGGGAATCTGGTCCCTTGCAACAGGGGTGCCGCCTCTGCTGGGGAAATCTAATTTCCAGGCTGAATCCAATAACCATTCTGTCCCTGAAAATCCCTCTGCTTTCCTCAGCCCGCAGGTGGCACTGCCTTGGCCCCTGGGGAGCTGGATTCCCAGGCCGCCTCCTTCACTTGTCTGCCTGCTGGGGCAGGCAACTGCTTTTCTATCTCTTCCTTACCTTCAGCTGTAGCGGTAACTTTGGCCCCTCCCTGAGCCCTGGCAACACCGGTGGGTGCAGAACTCTGCCACCTAGAGGGTCCCTGCGACCTGAGGTGCCTCTCCCTATAGTCTTTCCGCAGGACGTGGGATCACTTGCTGTTTTCCACGATCATTGCTTTGCATCTTACATCTCTGGCCACATCGCTCGTTTAGGGCCTTTACTCAATTGGAATTGGGGTTCTGGTTTTTCCTTATGGATTTGCAAGTGTGCTTTATAGATGAAGGGTGTCACTTTACTGCTGGGCGTCACAAAGACCTGATGCCCATGTGTTGATTGTCTTTTCGTTGTCTTTATATCTTTTTCTCCCGCTTTCTATTATGGAAAATTGCAAATGCACAACAGCAGAGGGGCTGGTGTGATGCCTCCCCAGGCGCCCCTCACCACCTTCTGCCGTGATGAAGTCAAGGTCTAGAAGTAAAGTCATTGCCTGTCTTTCATCTGAAATGCTCTCCGCATATGTTACTCTAAATGGTGTCCCTTCAAAAACAAAACCACCATAAACCACAGCTTGTGATGCTGTTTTGCGAGGATGTACAGAAATGCTTTGTTCTTATAAAGCTGAGCTGGTCTGTCTTTCCTTGGCAGTTTGTCCCACTGCTTTGAGGTTAAGAATAGCCTTGTCCCGCCCAGACACCCCCAGCCCTACACTGACCTCCAAGCAGCACCGCAGTCCTGCTAGGTTTGGACAGACGTGGACTCTGCCCTGTGTGAACTCCCCGGCCCTGGCCTCCTCCTCCAGCGGTGGCCCAGTGCCCATCCTTGTGGGCTGGCCAGAGGCTATCCCTGCAGCTGTGGGCACCGTCTGACCATAGTACGGGTGACAGGGTAAAGATGGGCCCCCGTGAAGCCTGGCCAGCAGTGTTGGGAGCAGGTCTCCATGCTGGCAGTGTGGAGGGTAGGGGACATGACGCCCTCTTGGGCAAAGAGGGCCTTGGAACCACCAGGCCAGGGTTCTGCTGCTCACACCACTTCCCTATCTAGATGGGCAAGGTGGTGGGTGGGGGGTGGGAGGGGCAGAATGGGGTTCAACCAGTGGCCAGTCCTTTCTCCCCGCTCTTGGGGGACATGTGGCAGTGGGCCGACAGATGGCCGATGAGGAGTCAGGACTGGAGCCCAGGCCTTCTGCCTGCCTCCCCCTGCTGGCCTGACCCTTAGGAAATTCCTCTAATTCCTCAACCCAGATTGGATTCAGGCCCCATAATTTGATTTTCTGGAGCAGGGTTTGGCTGGACTCCTTGTGAGGAAGAATGTCTGGGTCAGCAGGAAGACATCAAATGTGGGTTTAGGTTTTGGGGGAAGGATCAGCGTCTTCCCTTAGCTCCTCTGGTGGTGTCTTTGCTTTCCTGATAGACCCAAGTGTTGGCCACAGTTGTGCCACAGAGTGCTCAGGCTCCATGCTCCCCCTGCCCAACAGCATTTCAGAGCCTTGTTCTTATCTACCCACGCACCCATTCATCCACCCATCTGACTCTCTACCCTCCCACTTCCAACCTACTCATTCACCTGCTCATCTGACTCCATCCACCGCCATCCTCTCGCACAACCACCTACCTACTCACCCTCCTATCCATTTCCCCATCCATCCTGCCTCCTGTCCTTCCATCCCTTCATCCACTCAGCAGTCTATCTACCTGGGGTCACTGGTGGGATGTCCAAGCAAAGATAGGTTTACCCCAGGTTCACTACCTTCATTCCTACCTGGGGTCAGTGAGACTGGGTCTGCACTGCATGTTCGTTCCTGGGTGGTCGGGTGTGGTGAGAAGCAGCCTCCACCAGGGACTGCAAAGCCAGCAGCTGGGGTCTGGCTGAGGGTTGTGAGGGCTCTGCCTGATGGGCAGTGTGGGGCCCTTTCCAGGTGAATGGAAGCTGTGATAACCCTGGCCAGAGAGGAGAGCAAGGGTCAGCCAAGATCCCCACAAGCATGGTGCTTCCCTGCTGGCCTCAGGCCCTGCCCAGGATTGGGCCCCTCCCTGATGTCCCCGTGGGGATGATGTCTTTAAAGTTTCATGGTCCATCTTAAAAATTCATGCATAGGGGTGCCTGGGGATCTCAATCCATTAAGAAACTGCCTTTGGCTCAGGTCATGATCCCAGGGTCCTGGGATAGAGCCCCGAGTCTGTCCATCAGGCTCCCTGCTCAGCAGGGAGTCTGCTTCTCCCTCTCCTTCTGCCCCTACCCTCCTGTTTGTGTGCGTGTGCACGTGTGCTCTCTATCTTTTTCTCTCTCTCTCTCTTTCTCTCTCTCTCTCTCAAATAAATAAAATCTTTAAAAAATTCATGTACAATTTGCTTTTCATGTCATCATATATTTATTGTTTTAATATTTTGAGTTACCATTAGAAAAGCCGCCCTCTGGAGCACTGGCCTGGCTCGCCTGTGCCCACACGCACTCCTATGCACAGCCATACACCGCGGAACCAGGAAGGCCACCACATCAGGACCTTGCATACCCTAGGCCTGTCCTCAAGGCCACTGAGGTGAGGAGGCTGTGGACTACAGGCCCAGCATCCTCCCCACTCACAGGCAGAAAGAGGGGTGCACCCTCGGGCTGGGGCACAGAGCCTGGGCCCCAGACTCAGAGTCTCTGGTCTTCGTGGATGACTACAGGGTATTCTTCCTCCAAGCCAACTGGCGTTTGGGGGTGTCTCCTGGGAGACACACAGTCACTTAGCTCCAGCTGAGAGAACTGGGCAATGGGAAGGTCATTGTGGGGTTTCTCCCCATAGCCTTAGATTTCTGGGCCTCTCGCTGGCCCCCAGCCAGAGTAAGTGGGCTCCCTTTATGGGGGGCGTTCCTTGGACCCCAGAGCTGGAACTTACTGGAGGGCCCAGGGCAGTGAAGCTAGAGGCTGGGGCTGCCCCTCCCCTGCTGTCCCCTAAGCCTGGTCTGAAGGGGAGACTGAAGTCAGTCAGGAACCCATGTCTCGGCACAAGGAAGGAGGAAAGTCACCTAGGTACAAGGCTCACAGATGTCCTGATCCCAGCCTCCCAGGGCCTTGAGACCCCTGCTGTGACCAAGGACTCGAGTGACCTGGCTCCATCCCCTGCCCCACCTGGGGCCACCAGGCTCAGTCCTACTCTACTGTCGGGTGGTACCAGCTGTGGGGCTGCGTGCTTCTGGGGCCCGTACCCAGGTAGCAGTGGGTATGCCCAGGAGGCTGTGTGCACACAGCCGTGGACATGCCATGCTCTTTGTCCCTTACTCCTTGCTGGCCCCAGAACCCAGTCTAGACTTTCCTCATCCCCTCTGCCACCCAAGCTCCTCCCCTCCCCCAAGATGGTCACCGCCTCTCCCAGCCCAACATGCTGACTTCGCTGCCCCTCTGCTGGGTCACGCTGACAGTTTTCTTTGTGTGGCAGGTGCTGAGGAAAATGAAGCTTAGCGTCTGGGACCTATGCTGGCTTCTTGCTTCATGGGGCCTGGTTTCCCCAGCTTCAGAGTGGGCTGGGATCCATGGTGTCTTGAACTCCATGTCCACGCATGCCCCCCAACCCTGTTCCTGGCTCAGTTGGTACCAATGGCCAGACCCAACACCAACCCCTCCTTTCTAGGGTTCTGTTCTTGCAGCTGGCCCTCCGAGGGTGTTGCCTACCACACTATGTCTCTAAGTTCAGGCCCTGTGCTGTGAATGGGCCCTGGGGCCGGCCGAGTCAGCCTCAAGCAGGCTGGTGTGGGCTGGGCCAGGAGGAGGCCCCGAGCAGTGCTGGGCATTGCACCACACCCCAAGTACCTAGCCATGTGGTCTCATGGCCCGCACCCCACCTGCTGGCCTGTTGCTGTGAGCAGGTCTGTGCTCCACATCCTTCCCCTGCTTCTTGTTGCTCACGAAGAGCACATAGGCTGGGCAGCCAGGGAGCCAGCAGCGAGGAGAATGCTGGTGTGTGGCTGCAGTTGCTGAGTCCCTGCTGCCCCTTCCCGCACCCCTGGGGCCCTCCCTATAGACGGGGCTTTACATGCCTGGGACCCTGCCCTCCACCTTCCCTCCATATCCAGCGTGAGCTGCATGGGCTGCTTCTGAGTTCAGCATCTCAACCAGATTTTTACTCTGTCATGCGGGTAGATAGCACTCTTGTTCCCAGCCAGTGTGGCTGTGAGTGGAGGCCTACCTGCTGGTCCCCTCACCTGCCTAGGGGTCCTGCCCACTTGGTGGCTGTGGAGTGCCTTCTCTCTCCCTGCCCACGGGGGCACCAGCTCTGCCACACGAGCTGTGTTGTGGTCCCTACCTTCTCTGGGCCGGAGAACTGCCTCCGTGAGTTGGGCCTGTGCTGGCCCCATGAGGTTGGGATGAACCGGCATGCGCTGTGGGCAGCAGAGGGCCTGGGTGGTCTGAGAGGTGGTCATACCAGCTCTTCCTACCCTTCCCTTCCCAGAGGGCCCCGGATGCTCACGGTCAGTGGTTCTGCTGGGCCTGGCAGGACGCAGGGGCTCCCAGCTCAGAGCCCCACACTCCGCAAGGAGGGAGCTGGCTGCTTCTGGCCCGCCTCAGATTAATGGCTTTTAATTTAGAATTTAATCAATGCAGCTTCTCTCTGGAGAGCTGGATGCTCTGGTCTGGGAGTGAGTTGTATGATCTGTGAGTGGGTTGGGCATGAGGCCTATGATGGCCTCTCTAGGCCTCTGTCCTGGCCCCACCTTGACCTTGCTCTGCTTTGCCTGCAGCCTGCTGGCATCCTGGTCATGGAGGACTGCAACATGCACTCAGCTGCCAGCATCCTGGCCTCGGTGAAAGAGCAGGAGGCCCGCTTTGAGCGACTGACGCGAGCGCTGGAGCAGGAGCGGCGCCATGTTGCCCTGCAGCTGGAGCGTGCCCAGCAGCCCAGCATGGGCAGTGGTGGTGTGGGCAGTGGGCAGCCCCTGCCAATGGCCTGGCAACAGCTGGTCCTGCAGGTAACACCCCATGACTCTGGAAGGGTGGAAATGGCCAAGTAGGGAAACAATCAAGGGGCCTTGGTGGACCACAAGCCAGTATTGGATGACTTATTGCAAGATATCTTGGGGCCTCTGAAGAGGGGAGGAAAGTGGGATCCCAAGGGGACTGGAAGCCTCACTTGGGTGTACAGGGCACCCTGCAATGAATGGGCAGGACATAGCCCAACACTCCGAATGGCACCCTCCACTCAAGTGAGTCCTCAGAGCCCAGGTAGCTGGGCAAGGTCTATTCTGGGCAGCTCAGCAGTCACTCTGGTGACACCGAGGGTTTTGCCAGCCCTGGAGTCTGCTTGCCATGGTATCCTCCTTTGTCACATGCATCAGTGAGTCAGCCTGAGGGGAAGACTTGAGCAAGGCTCTGGGGTCTGCCTGCGGCTCAGAGGGTGACCTGGAGCCTCAGTTTCTCCACCAGCCAATGCCCTTAAACTGGGCTCAGGCTCCTGCTCAGCCCTAAGAGGCGTGAAGCACTGTCTGCTCTGTGGCCAGGCCCTAAGCACTCTAGAGTCAGAAGTAAATGGCCTGGACCCCTCGTTCCAGCCACTGTACCCCAGTACCTGACCTACGGATGGGACACAAAAGCATCTGGTTTATGGGGAAGGAGGGGCAGAACAAGAAAACGGGGGAGGCCTGGAGTTTGGTGTGATTTTTCAGTTCATATTACTGACTGAGGCACAAGGCAGGGGCTGGCAAGGCAGAGCTATCCCAGGAGCCAGGAGAAGGAGGGCCCTGCGTGGGAGTCCACTCTACAGACTTCCCATTATTGCCCCTCCTCACTACCAGATCCAGAGGCTGGTGGCGGGGGGCACAGCCTACTTAGTCTCCTCACAGGGTGACCCTAGAGGGCTCTCCCAGTGGTGGTCTGCTTCTCTGGCTCAGCTCCCTGAGCAGGAGTAGCACCATTGCCCTCCTAAACCTGGCAGCCAGACCTCCTCCCGGTATGTCCCCCAGCACCTGCTCTCATCACTGGGCCCCCACTCTAGGCAACCAGACAGGCTGTTGGCAGTGTGGGGCAGCCTGTACCTATGTGGCTGGAGAGAGAGGGAGCAATGTATCAGTTTCGGTTGAGACTGACTCAGTTGGGCTAGCTCTGCCCGGCCAGGGCACGTGGGGCTCAGAAAGCAGCAGCCCATGTCAGGTGAGGGGACCTGGCACGTGACCTTCCCCCTCAGACCGTTGATGGTTTCATCTGTCAGTGGGCAATCCACCTGCACAACCCAGCGTGGTATACAGTCAAAGCCAAAGACGAGGGCCCATATGCGCCAGCAGTCCCCACCATTGGGAAGCTATCTTTCCAAGCCTTGGGTGCTGAGGTGGGCCAAGGAGCCAGTTCTCAGGAGGCCAGGACTGAGGCAGGGTGGGTCCAGGAGCAAGAGCCCACCCCCACCATCCCCTGGATCTCAGGCACCCCGGAGGCTGAGGCCTGCACCCCCAGATGTGGGGAGTGGAATAGCCCAGCTGGGCCACATGGGGACAGTGGCAGTCAGTGACCTCAAGGCCATCTTTCAGGCACCAGGCCCTCTTTCAAGCTCTCCCAGGCCGGAAAGGGCTTTAGCCTCTAGCCCAGAGGGCACTGCTGAGGGTCAGTGCCCCCACAGTGCCCCCATAGCCTGGAGCTGCTCTGGCCTCCTGAGGCCTGTGGACTAAAGACTTAAGGCTGTGACCTCTCCCCGCCCACTGTCCTCCTGGCCTGCCCTTAGTTTTCTGTCTCTGGGGAGGAGATGGTTTTCTCAGGGCAAGATCGGAGAGAGCGTGTGTTCCCAGGGCTGGGGGTGGACTGGCAGGGCTGATGGGACATTGGGGGAGGCGGGGCCACATCCGCTGGCCAGGCCTGGCAGCCCTGATCCCAGAACTGCTTCTCAGATTTGTCTCAGCAGGAGATGCCTAGTGACCTACCTGCTGGGCCCCAGGGCTGCCTGGAGCTGGTCTTCAGGGTTAGAGCTGGGGTCTGTGAAGCTCAGGGCCAGTGGCGAGGCGGGTCACTGGGACTAAGTGGGGTTGAGAGGGGTAAGGGGTTGAGAGGCCAGGGGCTACTGCTGTGTTCCCCAGGCTGCAGCGCTGTCCTGGCCACCTGCCTTTAATCCTCCAGCAGAAAGAGCTCTCAGCACCAGACACCTGGCCAGAGCAGGGCCAGCCCTCAAGCAGTGTGTGTGTTTGTGTGTGTGGCTGGGGGGATGCCTTTAGGGACCTGGCCGGCCCCAGGTTAGGCTGAGGTGGGTTTGTGGCTGGGGTACTAGCAGCTGGTGAAATTAGGGAGAAGGCAGAAGCAGCTGAAATGTAAGTTCCCTCAGGGCAGTGGTCCAGTCCTCTTGCTGCTGTCCCTGTTCCAGGTGGCTCCCTGTGGGGCTGCCAAGGATGGAAGATAATGGGGCCAGTGGTCAGGGCAACTCAGCCCTGTGCAGATGGGGGAAACAAAGGCTTGGAAGGACATGTAGCCAACACTCAGAGGTGCCTGAGCATGCTGGCTGCGTGCAAGAAGGGTAGCCCCTGGGGGTGCCTGGATTTTCTGCATGGGGTCTGGGGCAAAGCAGGAGGGGGGCAGGAAGCCAGGAGCCCTCCTCTCTTGCCAGACCCATGGAACCTCCTTGCACTGGCCCTTGCCCTTACTCATCTCAGAGCCTAGTTTCCTTATCTTTGATACAAGAGCCGTTGGCTTGCCTTTGTGGGGTATGACCCAAGAGGGCTCCAGAGCCCAGCCCAGCCCTTCTGGGTCTGCATTTCCATCCAGCACCATCAGACTCTCCGGGGCGTGGCTGTACCTTCATTCCCGCCTGGTTTGGAGAAGTCCTGATTAACCAGCCACTGTGACATACTCCCCCACACCCCCAACGGCTTCCAAGTGCATCAGAAGTATGGAGGAGAGAGGGTCTGCGGCCCTCTTGGCGTTGGGAGCTTTCACCCAGAGTCATCCAACTGCTGAGCACCCCACAACCACTCTCACCTATTTGATCTGCTCTGACACCCCTAAGAGGGTGGGGGAAACTCTGGGCCTCTGTGTCTTGATGGGGAGAACCCAAGACAAAGTGGATCAGTGCCAGGTCCATCTGGCAGGCCCCAGCTGAGCTTTGTTGAGGCACTTAACTTGGGGGGGGGGCTATGATGGGGTTTGGGCAAGGGCCTGGGGCCCGATCTGGGTCACCTGAGAGCCCTTGTCATACTGAACATCGCTGTAACTACTCTCTGATCAGCCCTCATTTCACAGCAGGGCAAAGTTTCTCGCAGTCCAGGTGAGCAGCCTGTGTCGAAGAGGATGGCTGCCCTGGCCCCCGCTCGGCCAGAACTCAGTTTCCCTAACTCTGCAGGGGGAAGGGCCTGTGAGTTTTTTTTACTGGAGGTAAAATGAGGCCTGGGAAACTGGACTCAGCCAGAGTTACTCGGCGGGAAAATGTCAGCCCCGCCAGGGAAGTGGGGGGGACGAGGAGTCCAGGCCGGCTGCTGGGGAGTTAGGGGCGACCTCAGCCCTGCTCTGGCAGCTGAGCTGCTCCCAGCGCGGGGGCGGGGGGGGCGGGACCTCGCCCCGCCCCATCGGCTCCCGCCCCGCCACCCCGCTGGCCCCCGCCCCGCCCCGCCTGGGCGCGGCCCCGCTCCATTGGCTGCTAGCCGTGACCGCCGCCAGATCCGCCCCCGCGGGGAGCGAGTCCGCCGAGCCCGAACCCGAGCGGCCGAGGCGCCGGAGCCGAGCCCGGTTCAGCTGCCGCCACCGCCTCCGTCGTCCTTACCGGCCCGCGCCGCCCCCCCTCCCCGAGCCCGGCCCGATGCCGGCCGAACTCAGACAGGTTGGAGGGAACTTGGTCCCAGGCGTGGGGGCACCGTCCCGGGGGCTAGGCGGCAGAGGGCGGGGCGCTGGCCTTCCCGGGAGGACCCGCTTTTGTTCCGCGGAGCCGCCGGCCGGAGGAGGCTATTGTCTGCGCTTCCGGCCGGCGCGTTCTGCCCCGGGGCGGGCGGGGCGGTGGAGTGAGCGCGCCGCCCGGGGGGGTGTGCAAGGCGCGGGGCGGGGCCGCGGGGTTTCTGGGGACCCGGCGCGGGGGCCCCGGGCGGTGCGACTCGGCGCCGGGAAGCGAGGGACAGGATCGGGGTGGGTGCACCCCAGGGCAGCGCCCAGGACAGGTGCCTGGCTCGCGGGTGGTGGGTGAGGAGGACCTTTCTGAGCAGCTCCTCTGTGCGGGAGGGATGCCGAGTCCGGAGAGGGCAGCCGAGCTAGGCCTCCAGCTCCCTGGGGGTCTCGGTGGGCACCCTCTCCCCTCCACACTCTTAGCGCGGGCTCCGACTCTGGGGACCTGCAAAGGAGCTTCCGGGGCTTTAATGGAAGCCCTGTCTGCCGCGGCAGCGCACGTGAGGGGAGGGGTGGAAAAGGGCCCTGCCCACGTGCGGAGGCGGTGTGTGTGTGGAGGGAGGGTCTCCGAGGAAAACCCTCGGAGTCAGCCTCCCAGTGCTGGGAAGGAGCGGGAGGGAGGCATTTCGGCAGCCAGCACCTCCGTGCTCAGAGGGTTTGGGGTGCGGTAACAGGCTGGGAAACTGAGGCTGGAGGAACAACTGCCCCAGGCCCCTTGTGTTTGGGGGCCACCTGCCTCTTCCTGGCAGCTGGGTTTGTGCCTGCTATGCAGCTTTGGTATGGCCCCTAGGGTCGACCTACTGATTGTCCCAGAGATGTAAGTGTCAGCTGGGGGCAACTGGGGCCACTGTGTAGCTGATGGATGTGGCTTGGGCTTGGAGAAACTGCAATGGGTGACAGCCAGCCCTGCTATCCCCCACAGACTCGCTTCCCAAGTCTGCTGGGCACCCACTGCCCCATGGTGTCTTGGCCACTCAGTGTGGACTGCAAGCCCTGGTAGGTGGGCTGCTGCCCTGGGGAGGTGATAAGCCCCCCATCTGCCTGGGCTGGGCAGAGGCTCTGGACATCAGGAGAGGGCATCTGTAGTGGCCAAGAGCTTGCCCTCCGATGAGAGATGCCAGCATGGATTGTCTTGGACTCTATCAGGGATGGCTGTGCTGGGGTGAAGGGGATAGGGGGACATGTTCATCCCTTCATCCCTCCATTCATTTATTCAGTGCCAGCTGTCTTGTGCCCTTTGTGGGCCAGGACGGGATTGTGGGAGCCAAGTGTGGGATCCTACCTTAACTCATTCTCTGAGTGTGCGGTGGGACCATGGGCAGGGTGGGGCGCCTGTCTTGAGGTTTGCTCTTCACAATACACATCATGGGTGCTCATCTGTGAAGTGCGGTTGGTGACATCGATCCATGCCTCTGGGACCCCAGTCCAACCCTCCTTCCCCATTATGACTTGGCTTGATTTCCCACCCCCTCCCTCTGCCATTCCCACACGTACCTCAGATGTGGTTGTGGGCCTTTGTGGCCCACAAGAGTTGTGGCCCCTCTGTACGTTGGCCCACATCTTGTATGCTACTCCCCATGTTCCTTAGATCCAGCCACCAAGGTATCCGGGACTGGCACTATCCCGCTTGTCCTTTGGCTGTGATATCCTGGGTGCCTTCTGTTTCCATATGAGGAAGCTGAGCCCCAGGTGTGTGACAGGGCCTATGGCCCTCTCTCTGTGCCTCTGGGGACCCTCTTGAGAGCAGTGGTGGCTGGTTGGGTTTACCTTTCTGAGTACTGGCCACTCTGGCCTCAGACTTGGAGTCTTGGGCCAGGTCCCCTCCACAAGTTCAAGGGAGCTCCTGGGAAACCCTAGGTCTGGATAGCAGCCCCACTCTGGACCAGGCCTATAGACCTTGGACCGGATAGACCATGGATGGGAGTGCCATGGGGACAGTTTGGGCCATGGAGGTAGGTGATGGGAGACAGGTCAGTGGTCCCAGGAAGAGGGGCAAGAATGAAGCTAGGGGTGGGGAAGGGTGATAAGAGATAGTTGACAGGATTTGGCTTGGGATGCGAAGGGCTGGGGGTTATGGGTCCAGGCTGGTGTTCATGTCTGGGGTGCAGGGGGGCCCTGAGCTGCATGGCCAGGGGTCTCTGGGGTGTGCCGCCCCGGGTAAAGACATGTGGCCCTAGAGCAGAGTCTTGAGGTCAGATGAAGATGCAGGCATCCCGGTCAGCTACCTCTGTTGAGTGCCATCTGTTTGCCAGTCATCATTCCACAGACCCATGCCACCACCCCCAAAGATGTGGCAGAGGCCTGAACCGTCGTTGACCTTGGGCCTTTCCCCACCGCAGGCTTTGGTTCCCCACTCTGCTGCCAGCTCTGAGACCACCCGGAGTGGGTGGTTGAGGGGGTGTCCAGGTAGTCTGGACACAGGGATGGGAGACAGGAGGAGGTGACAGGGATGTGTTGGCACATGCAAGTCCCTCTGGGGGCAGCGGGCGCTGTGTACCGGGGACTGTTAGGACAGCATGCAGATGGACGCGCTTGGGCCCATGGGCCAGGCTGGGTGCTTACACACACACCTGTGTCTGTGCACGTGTCCCTGTTGGAAGCACCAGGTACATGCACGCATGTCCAGTTCCTTATCTGCATGTGTGCCCAGGCATGTGTAACAGGGGCCGGGCCTTCCTGTGATCACCGGCTGACTCACGCTCCTGCCTGCCTGCCCGCCTGGGTGAAGTCATCGCCTGTTTTTAGCTCCCTGAGGTCATTTGCCAGTGGGGGCTCTTGGGGCCTCAGGATCCCACTACCGGGCTGCCTGGACTGGGCATTGGTGCGTGATGCTGTGAGGTTGCCAGGCGTTGGGGTGGGGTGGGGGGTCCTGGCTCTTCTGGACCCCCATCTCTTCATCCCCTGTGCTGCACTGTGTCAGACCCTCATCCCAGGCTAGAGTGAGAATAAACTGAGTCACGGTAGCATTAGAGTCTGAGGTGTGCTTCCTCCTCCTCCTCCCTTATCACACCCAGCCCCTAACTGGGGAGTTGGAGGCTCTTCTATCCACTCTCAGGGCCACGTCCTCCTGGCAGTGCTCTGGTCCCCTCTTGTCCATCTTGCTTCTCGCTCCTCCCCTCCACTTGCAGCCACAAGGTTGTGGCCCTAGGCCCCTCCATGCCTGGCCCCCCAGGGCCCAACAGAGAGAGCTCAGCACCTGACACACATTTGCTCCCACAGTTGCCAAACACAGGTGGGGCAGGCGAGACACCAGCAGTGACAGGCTCTCCCTGAACCTTTTAGTCTGGAACTGTCCCGGCTCCCAGGGCCTTCAGAGAAGAGCCCAGGCCACCTAGCCTGGCAGCCCAGCCACACATCCCTATTCAGGGTCTTAGCTTCCTCCTCCTTCTCAGGGAACATCGTTCCTCCTTCCTGGTCACGTCCCCATCACGCTTTCCACCTACAACCCCAAACTGAGTGGCAGCCAAGGCTGCGGCCCACAAGGGGTGAGGTGTTAGCTGGAAGGCCTTGCAAAATGGCCTTCCCTGTGGATGCCTGAGATCCCCTGTCGGTGGTTTGTGGAGTCCTGGCTAAGCCTCTCCCTTCTGTCAGGCCTCTGTTTTCCTCTCTATGAAATCACATACTGTTGTCCTCTTTGGTCCTGCTTCTGGGAGCAGAGGCTGCATTCTGGGGCTTCATTCCTGTGTCTCCAGAGCCCAGGGCATACGCCTGTCCTAACATGGTGCAGGCCTATATCTGGACCTCCAAAGAGTTTGCGGGGGTCCAGAATCTCAGCATGGTGTGCAATTGGGGGCTTAAGCATTTTGTCAGGGCAGGACCCAACCTGAGGAGACTCCGCACCCCAAGAACCTTGGGAGGCAGGCCCCAGAGCAGCCCTGGGCATCTAGGCTTACGTACCTCCCACACCCAGGGCCAGGAGCAGAGTAGGGCTCTGGTGGTGGGCAGATAGGGTTGTGGCCTTCCTTGGGCCTCAGCTCTGTTTCTGGATAGGGCCTCAGAGGCCTGGGGGCCCAGACAGGGGACCCATTCCTCAAGGCACAGCATCTGGGCCACAGAGCAGGGCCTGTCCTCCTGCTGACCTGGCCCCCGCAGCCCAGGAATGTGCTCCTGCTTGCCTGCCCACGGCAGCTTGGGTTTCAGCCCCTATCCATGCTGACCAGATGCTAATCCTGGGACGTTGGCATGCTGTGGGGACCCGTGCAGTCAGAGGCCCAGGGGTAGATGGACTTCAGCTCTCGGCCCCCTTTGCCAGTCAGCACAGTCAGTTTAGCTCTGCTGTGGAGCCACTGCTTCCCCACTGGCATGTCTGGCCCTAGGTGTAGGGCCTTAAAAAGGCTTCTGTCCAGAGTTGTCTTGCCTGGAATTCCACCATGGTCATCCCCTGCAGGGATGAAGGCAAGGGGAGCTGCAGTTGGGGAGACCTTGGAGGGAGGTATATGGAGAGGGGACACCAGGGCTCCCATCAAGGACTAACTGGGGACACCTGGCCTGAATCACCACCTCAGGGTTCTGAGAAAACACCCAGCACCTCAACAGGGAGCGCCAAATGCTGGCCCAAATGAGGTAGGGCTAGGCTCTGCCCACTCAACACCCCAAGAGTGTCCAGGCCGGAAGGAGCAAGGGTATTTTGGGCATTCTGAGAACTGGGTATTTCCGTCCTGCGAGGGCGTCTTGCTGGCCTTGGGAGCAGTGGGGGCCTGGGTGTGGCCCTGGGGAGTCAGTGAGTGGTGCCGAAGCTGCTCCCCGAGGCCTCTGCGTTCAGGATTTCTTGGGAAGAGGCCCAGGACACAAGGAGGCCCAGCCGGGGGTAGTGAGCCGTGTCCAGAGTCCAAGCTCCAGGTCCCACCAACCTCCTTGAGCCACCAGGAACCTGTAGCAGCCAGGCCTTGCAGCTCAGCCCAGGGAGGCACCAGGACTGGGGGAGGTCAAGCCCCAAGTTCCCCATGGGATAGGGCAGCAGGATCAGTCAGCCTCATGGCATTCAGAGGCAGGAGTGGGCTGGGGCTGAGATAGGCTCTGGGGCCTGTGGGTTCCAGGGGTGGGAAGAAGGCCCTCCCGGCCTCTAGGCCAGCACCTGCATCCACACTCTAGGGCCAGCGAGCTGTGGGTCCTCCCACTGACAACCCCTCACCACCCCCCACACCTAGGAGCAGAGCCCGGGCAGCCAGGCCTCACTGGCCACAATGCCAGAGGCGCCCGAGGTGCTGGAGGAGACGGTGACAGTAGAGGAGGACCCCGGCACCCCTACCTCCCACGTGTCCATTGTCACATCAGAAGATGGCACAACCCGGCGCACTGAGACCAAGGTATGGCCAGGCCCAGGCAGTGGACAAGTAGGCCATGTAGCCACGGTTGTTGCATGTACAGAGGGGCCTCCCAGGGCACCTATTGGGCTGGTGTCCAGGCCTCTCAGGCTGCCCAGCCTGCCCACCGGCCACCCACTTCCCCACCAGGTCACCAAGACGGTCAAGACGGTGACTACGAGGACAGTGCGCCAAGTACCCGTAGGCCCAGATGGCCTACCCCTGCTGGATGGAGGCCCCCCGCTAGGCCCCTTTGCAGACGGCCCGCTGGACCGGCACTTCCTGTTGCGCGGGGGCGGTCCGGCAGCCACACTTTCCCGCGCCTACCTCAGCAGCGCGGGCAGCTTTACCGATGGCCCTGAGCCCCGTGACGTCCCCAGCTATGGCAGTCTCTCCCGGGGGCTGGGTGTGCGGCCCGCACGTGGCCCACTTGGCCCAGGCCCCATTGATGGCTGCTTCACACTGCCTGGCCGACGTGAGGCCTTCCCTGCAGGCCCCGAGCCTGTGCCACCAGCTGGTCGCTCCCAGCCGGAGCGCTTCCAGGCAGAGCCATACGGCTTAGAGGATGACACCCGCAGTCTAGCTGCTGACGATGAGGGTGGCCCGGAGCTGGAGCCTGACTACGGTACTGCCACAAGGAGGAGGCCTGAGTGTGGGCGTGGCCTTCGAAGCAGGTGAGGACCCTCAGTCTGGCCACCGCCTCTGGGAAGTCTGCCTTCCATTCCCCCAGCAGAGAGTCCTCTGCAGGAGGTCTAGCTGCTGGGGCTAAGTTAGTTACGCACTAGTTTGAATCAGCTTCAATTCAAGGACAGCAGCAAGGGAAGCTTCTGGGATAGTGGAAGTTGCACCAGGCACCCTCCCTGGAAGTCTGGAGCATTAGGGAAGTCAAGTGACCATGCCCAACACCCACTATCCCTGCTCCAGACAGATGACCACGAAGGTAGGAACACAAGAGGCTCAGAGCATTTCCTCTGAGTCTGAGGCTCCAGCCTTTCCCCAGGCCTCAATTGCCCCTGTGTACAGAAGCAACCAGAAACTAGGCTATCAAGCTCTTCCCAGCATCAACTCTGGTTCTGTCACCTCAGCCCTCAGTTTTTCCATCTGTAGAGTGAGAACATGATCACAGCCTTGGTATGAATTATGTTGGGTGACCACAGGCAAGACATCTGACCCCTCCTGGCCTCAGTCCCTGCTCTAGGAAGTAGGTTTGCTGGTGACATCCCACAAGGACATCATGTACTCTGGGGGACTGGTGGCATGAATGCCCCTTATATGGTCCCACCAGGATGGCTGTGTGCAGGGAGGGTCACCTCCTGCCCCCACATCCTGGCAGATCTCATGTCACAGAGATGGTTCTCATGGGAAAGCAGGATCCCAGTCACAGATAGATGTTTCATAGAAATGCATTTAACTCCCAATTGGGGAATGCTGCATGGTGATGGGAGTGAGTGAGCTCCCCATCTTAGGGGGATCCAAGCCCTGATAACCACTGGCTGGTGTTTGGCCAGGTCGCTGGCTGTGAGTCAGTTCTTGCTGGCCTAGGGTGTGACTCGCAGCACCCACTCAGTACTTGGGGCTCCATACGAATGCTGTAGACCTATTCCCACCCTTCATGGGTTCGTGGTCCACGATAATGAAGATAATGGTGGGTGGCCTTGGAGTGGGCATCCTCAGGCAGTGCTGAGATATTCCTGTGCCCTGCCTGCCTGCACAGGCCCTATGAGGATGTGGCAGATGATGGCGGTGAGCTGATAGAGGAGCGGCCCCCGTTTCCCGCTGCAACGGCCCCTCTGGCCCAGCCGGAACGGGGCAGCCTGGGCAGTCTGGACAGAGTGGTACGGCGGTCGCCCTCAGTCGACAGTGCCCGTAAGGAGCCGCGTTGGCGGGACCCCGAGCTGCCGGAGGTCTTGGCTATGCTGCGACACCCCGTGGACCCTGTGAAAGCCAACGCGGCTGCCTACCTGCAGCACCTGTGCTTCGAGAATGAAGGCGTCAAGCGACGCGTGCGGCAGCTGCGGGGCCTGCCCTTGCTCGTGGCTCTGCTGGACCACCCGAGGGCAGAGGTGCGGCGGCGGGCCTGTGGGGCACTGCGGAACCTCTCTTATGGCCGGGACACGGACAACAAGGCTGCCATCCGGGACTGCGGTGGTGTGCCTGCCCTGGTGCGCCTGCTGCGGGCTGCCCGGGATAACGAGGTCCGAGAGCTCGTCACTGGTGAGTGACGCCTGGCCTCCCCCCATCCCTCAGGGAGAGGAGAGGCTCGGCCAGGGAAAGACTCTCCCCACAACCACCCACCCATTCTGTCAGGAATTCAGCTGCTGGGAGTAGGCGTTAGGCTTAGGCTGAGGTCCCCAGTCTCTCTACCTGTGGACTCTTCAGGCACATTCCCTCTCCATCTCTGCCCCCACCCTCTCAATCCCCATACTCCAGGTCTAGCCTTCTGGTCCCACCCTCCAATGGGGCTGGTGCTGGGCGATGGTGCCTTATGGGACCCAATTAGTCAGGTAGGGTCATGTGACCACCTTTAGGTGGGGCCAGTGGAGCAGTAGTGCCACCTGCCCCCCCCCACCCCCAGGCTCAGAAGGGATGGGGGGAGAGAATGTACCTGCTTGTCCAGCCACGGGCTCCCTGCCAGCCTTTCCTCTGTGTCCCACCCCCCCTGGTGCTTCCTCCCAGCAGGTAGCTACTGTTAGGTAACTTGCCTGGGCCAGGGTGGGCACCCAGGACCTCTCACGGCTTTTGTTAATTCCTGCCTTCTGGGGCATGTCCTGAGTGAGGTCTCGTGGGGAGGTCGGAAGGTCACTGCTTGTGTGGTGAGCACGGGCTGGTTAATGGCGCCCTGCAGGCACACTCTGGAACCTGTCATCCTACGAGCCCCTGAAGATGGTCATCATTGACCACGGCCTGCAGACGCTGACCCACGAGGTCATTGTGCCCCACTCGGGCTGGGAGCGTGAGCCCAATGAGGATTCCAAGCCAAGGGATGCTGAGTGGACGACAGTCTTCAAGAACACATCGGGCTGCTTGAGGTGTGGGTGGGGGCTGGGCTCGGGCACTCTTCTCTGCAGCCACCCAGGACCGTTCTTGGTCAAGGAGGCAGGAGGCAGGAGCCAGGCACCAGAGCCTGTACACAGACCTGGGAATGTACTCGTGTCCTATATAACCTGGAAGGCAATTAGCCACCCAAGTCTCAGGAGCCTCCTAGCCAATGTCGCAGTTCCTGCCCAAGTCTGGAGAATGGGGCCTGATGGGGCTGTACTCAGCCCCAAGGGCAGCCTCTGGACAAGGTCTGCCATGCTCTCATGTAGGACCCCATGTCTCCAGCCCTGCTCAGCTTCTACCCACATTCCCATCACCGTGACAGTCAGGTTAGGGGGAGCCAGGACCCTCATCTTCCGTCTGCCTCAGAGGCCTCATTGCACGTCCTGGTGACCTCAGCCCCAGTCCTCCAACCCTGGCCATCACAACAGAGTCCCCACAGGGGATCCTGGGTTCCCATGGTCCTGCCTGTCCATCAGGATGTAGCCGTGTGGCCCTCTGGGGTCCTCATCTCAGGGTAAGGTTGAACTCAGAACTGCCACTGGGGCAGGGGGAGCAGAATAACCTGTGCGTGGATTCAGGACTCTGGACCCTTCCAATTCTGCTGGGCATCAGAAAAGGCCCCCAGCTCCACACAGATGCTAGGCCAGGGCTCCCTCTGAGGGTTGCAGTGGTTGGGACACTGTCAATAGCCCTAACAGGCTGGTGTCAGAGCTGTTCTTACAGATGAAGACCTGACCCCAAGGCCTGGTGCAGGGGAGGGGCTGGGAAATCCCCGTGGGAGCCAGGGGTTACCAGGCTTGCTCTTGGCCACCCAGGAACGTGAGTTCGGATGGTGCAGAGGCCCGGCGGCGGCTCCGGGAATGTGAGGGGCTGGTGGATGCCCTGTTGCACGCCTTGCAGTCCGCAGTGGGCAGAAAGGACACGGACAACAAGGTGGGTGGGGCAGGGGGCAGGGCGGATGTCCCTAGCAGGTCTCAGCTGGGTGAGTCTCATAGCCTCCTCCAAAGGGTTAGGGAGATGGAGCAGGGACTGGGCCCAGGGGGCCCTGAACTATTGGGGCAGCACAGGAGAAGTAGGCATGCAGTCTGGGGCAGTGCCCTGGTCATGGGCCACACCGAAGTGGCCACTCCGAAGTTGACATGCTCTGAAGTCCCCCACCAGCTCCTACCCATGGTGTGTTCTCCACATTTTTCCTTCCTCAGCCCCTCCCTGGGAGCCCTCACCCCTGTAGGCCCCCTGGCTTTGGTCTCCCCGTCTTTGCACCCTCAGCTCCCTCTGTGCACACTGGCTGTGGCCAGACTTCCCTGGGGAGGGTAGGCAGTCTCTGTGCTCACCTGGCCCTGCTCCACCATTTCTCCTCTCCCCGCAGTCGGTGGAGAACTGTGTGTGTATCATGCGGAACCTGTCCTACCACGTGCACAAGGAGGTGCCTGGGGCCGACAGGTACCAGGAGGCTGAGCCAGGGCCCCCGGGCGGTGCTGCTGGTTCCCAGCGCCGGAGGAGGGATGACGCCGGCTGTTTCGGTGGCAAGAAGGCCAAAGGTGTGTGGGAGGGACTGGGGTACTGCACTCTAGGACTCCCCCTGCTACCCCAGGCTGAAGGGGCACCATACCTGTGGCCATCCCAGAAGCCAGAGACCACCTGGTCAGCTCGTGATGGGCAGGTGGGGAAGCAGGGAGCCTGGAAGGCCGTAGGGTCATCCAACTGACAGGCCCGCTGTCCCTCATCTGCACTCTGGGGTCCCCCAGTGGAGGGCAGGGGTGAACCTACATGGTTGTCCCTGCTGCTGCCTGGACTCAGTCCCTCAGCCCCAGGAAAGGTTCTTTGGGTCCCTGTTTGGAAAGTGCTGAAGTCAATGCTGCCTCCTGGCATTCACAGAGCACCTGAAGACCTTGAGATGGCCTGGAGGCAGTACCCCACCCTGCCTTCACGCCATCCTACCCGGCGTTCTCTGGGTGCAGGTTCCGGGATCCACATTCTCAGGCACCTGCTGAGTTGCATCTGTGCACTGCCTTGACCTCCCCCCCCCCCGCCCACCCCGTGTGGACCTGTTCTGAACCCAGGCCTCCCCTTTCTTGTTCCACTTGCGGGCACTCAGCCCTCCCCAGTGATCGGGGTGGGGTTCCCCGACCTATCTGTTCAACCCAGGGTATGCATTGGGAAGTCGAGGCCGCCTAGGAGGGCATGGTGGGGGGGTGCTGCCCACTCAGGCTCATCTCCTCTCTCCTGTGCTTCCTCCGGCCGCCCAGAGGAGTGGTTCCACCAAGGTGAGTCCCTGTTTGTCCTGCTGTCCAGGCCCAGTGGGTGCAGTGGACACCAGGGAGGTGCCACCCACCCTGTTGTCCAGGCAGTCATCGCTATGACAACTGCAGGGCGGTCCGCCTCAAGGCCCTGCCCCATCCCCAGTCCCTTTCCCAGGCAGCCGTCTCCATGACAACTGTGTGGACATGGCAACGGCAGGAATGTCAGCCCTGGACTCACTGGGAGGCCAACGGGCTATCCTCTGTAACCTCAGACCCAGCTACCCAGGCAGGGCTGGGCCTGGAGCTGGAACAGGGAGAGTCAAGGGGGGGCAGGGTCTGGGTGTATATGTCCCCACAGGCCCCAGGGAACAAAGTCTGCCCCTGGGAATGAGGTGATATGTGGCTTAAAGGGACCACACAAAGTCCCCGTGAGGCTGGGCAGAATAGAGAGCCCAGATCATCTGAACTCAGCTCTCCTGCCTTTCAGAGGAGAAGATGCTCCCTCATTTGAGATGAGGGTGACTGCGAGCTAGTGAGCTCACCTCCGCCGCTTCTCTGTTCCAGGGAAGAAGGATGGTGACATGGACCGGAACTTTGACACACTGGACCTGCCCAAGCGAACCGAGGCTGCCAAAGGTGAGTGGACAGTGGCAGAATTCAGCCCAGGCCCATCCAGGTAGCAAGGCTTTGTGCTACCAAGCAGACTTGAAGGGCCTTGGGGATCCCATGGGGAAACAGTCCACAGGTGTGCCCCCCCCAGAAGGCTGTCCAGTCCCTGGGTACCTGCTGTGGGTTCAGAATCAGGGTCAGTTCTGTGGGTCACTCCAGGCAGGGTGGGAGACAGAGGCACAGAGAGAGAGAGAGGCCAGGCATTTACCAGGTCACACAGCATGTGAAAAAACTAGAGGGGATAGAGTAAGGCCTTCAGTGAAGGGCAGAGACCAGTTAGGCAGGACCTATGGTGTCAGCTGAGGGGCTCATGTTCACTCCGGGGGTTTAGGAGCTGAGGTGGGCAATCAGGTCTAGTAGGGAGGCTGATCATGCAGGAGGCAGAGTGGTTTGTCTTCTCGTCCCCTGTGTCTGTTGCAGCCCTACTGTGTGCAGGTGATGTTCTGTACACTGGGAATCTAGCCTCAGTAAGATAGTTCTGCCCTTGTGAGCCCCAGGTCACGGCCCACCCTGCAAGCCCAGATACCCCCAAGCAGGGTGGAAGACCCCAGCCATGGGATCTAGGGGAAAACATCACACACAGAGGGACCAGTGCCGGCAGACGCCTTCAGCGGTAAATACCCTGAGTGGTAGACGTGCTTGGAGCATCTGGGGAAAGGAAGCCCAGCAGAGCTGGAGTGGAGGGACTGTGAGGCATGAGGAATGGGGAGGGGGTGAGAAAATGTGGAGTGGGAGGATAGGAGAGGAGGAATAATGTCTGGGTACAGGACAACTGAAAGGCTGTTCAGCCCCTCCTCTCTGGAGTACCTTGGGGCAACTCTGCTGCACTGGGGGACCAGGGCCTCAACTGATGGGGAGCCAGGAGTGGTTGAGCAGGGTGCCGACTGAGAAGGCGGGCCCTGTTGCTAGGGGTGTGCACTGGTAACAGCCTAAGTTACATAGGAGAGAATAGGGCCGTGTTACTAGGGAGGATGGGTCTCATTGCTAGGGCTCCTCCCCCCCCAGTTAGTTGCACTACCCAGGAGGGCTGGCCCTGTTGTTAGGGAGTTTGAGTCCTATTGCTAGGGGAGCGGCCCTGGTTACCACTGGTTACCACCTCCCTCCCTACCCCAGGCCTCCTGGATGCTCTGGATACCAGGCAGGTCCAATACCATTGCTTTGGCAGCAGGGTCAAGGGAACAATGACCTGGTTTAGACCCCCTGCCTCCTCACTGAGTCTCTGTTCTTCCATGAAATGGGAATTCTTTCTCCCTTGGGTGGCTCATAAGGGGTGAACATGTGGTTAAATTTTCCCTGACTGCACATACCCATCCCTGGCCCCAGCTGACTCTTGCCCTGGGGGCATTGATGGGAGGAGGGGAAAAGGGGGTAATGGGGGGGGGCCTGGGTGACTGTGGGCGGTGGGTGCTCTGTGCCCAGGCTTTGAGCTGCTGTATCAGCCCGAGGTGGTACGTCTCTACCTCTCCCTCCTCACGGAGAGCCGGAACTTTAACACCCTGGAGGCTGCCGCTGGCGCCCTACAGAACCTCAGCGCTGGCAACTGGATGGTGAGAGGCCGAATCTGGCAGGGAGGGGACATAGAGAATCCTAGGTACCCCATCGGTGCCGGCCTCTGCCTTTGCCCAGTCTTGGTGGGGGGACCACATGGGACATGGTGCCTCCCCAAAGTCCGGGGAGGTTTGCAGCACAAAGGCTGCAAGGTGGAGGTAGAGTTGAGATGCTTGGGTAGGGCTTTGTCCTGCCGGGGAGGAGGGTCCAGCCAGAGGGAACAGTCAGGGCTCAGGCAGGAGAGTGTCTAGGCCTGTGGGCGGGACTCAGCTGCTGAGCACCCTCCCCGCTCCACTGCCACAGTGGGCCACCTACATCCGTGCCACGGTGCGCAAGGAACGTGGCCTTCCGGTGCTCGTGGAGCTGCTGCAGTCCGAGACTGACAAGGTGGTGCGTGCTGTTGCCATCGCCCTACGCAACCTCTCCCTGGACCGGCGCAACAAGGACCTCATTGGTGAGGATGCTGGTGGGGCAGAGCCAGGATGCAGAATCCAGGGGGCTGCTCTGGGGTGCTCCCCCACATCCCCCGGCAGGGTGGGGAGGAGGTCAGGGGCCCAGCCCTGCTTCTGTCATTCCATCCCAGCCTCTGGAGCTCAGGTCTTCCCAAACAGTCTCAAGTCTAGCCCCTGTGCACAGTGGGTGACTTCGCAGCTCCCTGAGGGCTCTCCTGGTGGATCCCACCCCTTCCTGCTGGGGTGGGCAGAGGTGTGTGCTGACAACAGCCCCTGCCCTTCAGGGAGCTATGCCATGGCGGAGCTGGTGCGGAACGTGCGCAATGCACAGACTCCGCCGCGACCGGGTGCCCGCCTGGAGGAGGACACAGTGGTGGCCGTGCTCAACACCATCCATGAGATCGTGTCCGACAGCCTGGACAATGCGCGCTCACTGCTACAGGCCCGAGGGGTGCCAGCGCTGGTAGCACTTGGCGCTGCCAGGTGGATGAGGGTGCAGCCTGGAGAGGGGGCCAAGGGAGGGCGGGGCCGGTGGGGAGGGCAGGACGGACCAAGTGCTGACCCCGCCCTGGGCCTGGCCGCAGCCAATCGGTGCGCGAAGCGAAGGCCGCCTCCCACGTGCTGCAGACTGTGTGGAGCTACAAGGAGCTGCGAGGTGCCCTACAGAAGGATGGCTGGACAAAGGCACGCTTCCAGGTGTGGCCTGCCTGGCCTTTCTTTTCCTCCAGCGCTTCTCCAGGCTAGGTCCCCCACAGGAGTGCCCCTGACCCCACACCCTGTCTGTTTTGTGCCCCTGCCCACCCCTAGTCAGCCGCTGCTACTGCTAAGGGACCCAAAGGAGCACCGAGTCCTGGAGGCTTTGACGACAGCACCCTGCCACTGGTGGACAAGAGCCTTGGTGAGTATGGGGTCGGGGCGTGGAAAACCGTATCTGAGGTATAAGAAATGCTCTTCCACCTAGGTGCATTGACTGTGCTGAGACAGGTGAGGGCTGGGAGGGCCCCTTTCCTGGCTTGCAGCCTCCTACAACCTCTACACCCATGGTGTCCACATTGATGGGGGGCGGGGGGGGGGATGTTTCCGTGGCAGAGGACCGGCAGATTGGTGCTAAGATATTAGTGACAAAGGATACCCAAGGTCACAGAAGCCATCCCTGCTGTGGGTTTGTCTGTCCTGGTGTCCCCACTGGTTCTTGCAACGAGCCAGCCACCTGGCTTGTGCTTTGCAGATGGTGAGAAGCCAGGCAGCCGGGACGTGATCCCCATGGAGGCACTTGGCCCAGGTGAGTGCAGATATGGAGCTGCTTGTTTCCTGTGGGGGGGCAGGGGGTGGCGGAGGGTAGTGGAGGCTCTGAAATGGGCCAGGTGGTTTTGCCTTGTGTGTTTGGTGCTGGGAAAGCCTACCAAGGAGGTGCTGGTTGGAAAGAGATTTGATTTAGGGGTGTTGCTGGGGGGCGGGACGGTGGGTAGCCAAAAGGAGGGGTTTGTGCCCAGCCAAGGTCTTTGGTCTGTCAGCTGAAGGGGGCTGGAGGGTTCTGAGCCACCACGAAACGACCTGGCCCGTCTCCAGCACAGTGTTGGAGCAGGTAGAGGTTATCTCCCAGTGCACCCTGTCCCAGGGGCCCCCTGTGCCTGGGCTGAGAGGGAGAGCTGCTCCTGTGATGCCTGCCCCTGAGTTCCTCTCCTGTCCCCACCCCAAGACGGATACTCCACTGTGGACCGGAGGGAGCGGAGGGCTCGAGGTAGTGACCCTGCAGGGGAAGCCTCTGAGAAGGAACCGTTGAAAGTAAGTGGCTGTGGGCAGGTGCCCAGGGCATGCCTGAGAGGGGCCCTGGCTAGGTGCTGAAGGTGCTGAGTTTAGGCCTGGTCCACTGGGGTGGGGCTCACCTGCAGGGCAGCTGGGCTGGGAGACAGAGCCTGGGGGACTGCCCCCCACCCCCAGCCTCAGAAACTTTACTGTCAGAATTAGTCTCTGGGTGCAGGTGGTTTAAAGCTCACACACATAGGGAGAGCAGGGGCACGGGACGGAGGGCCCTGCCCTGAAGATGCACAAGGGCCGGGGGAGTCTGAGCAAGCGTGTCTTCACCCTTCTCTGCTTGTGTGGTGTGGGGAGGAGGGTTGGGGGAGGGCCCGTCGTTGTCCTGCCTACAGGGCAGCTCCTGTTAACCTGTTCTGTGACAGTCTCTTGGCTTTGGGCACAGGCCTGTGTGTGTCTACACATCAGTGTGTATCTATGTGGGCCACACTAGCTCAGCTCCCCCATTGTGTGCACCCTGGCTCTGGCCTCGCCCACTCAGCAGCCCAGCCCCCACCCGTCAGCGCTGACTAACCTGCTCTGTTCTGCCTCTAATGCCTTCCTGCCCACTGCCCACTGGTCTGCTGCAGCCCGACCCCAGCAGGAAGGTTCCTCCTGGGCCCAGCAGGCCCGCAGTCAGGCTGGTGGACGCCGTGGGGGATGCTAAGCCTCAGCCCGTTGACTCCTGGGTCTAGTTGCATGCCTGGTACGTTCTCTCGTCTGGTTTTTCATTCAGCTGTTTCCTGTGCTCTGGGAAGGGGCTTCTCGTTAATCTCTGCTGGCTGCATGTTCTGTCCCTTGGTGCTCCCTGGTGGGACTCCGGCTTCAAGCTCAGCAGGCTCAAATGCCCATCTCTGGGACAGGCTGGGGTTTGAGATGGACATGCCCCCCAGGCATGCAGTCCCGGCTCAGGCACTGTGTCATATGGGTCCAGAGCAGGAACAGGGCCCCCACATTTAATGCCCCAAGCACAGTGCCCCCCAATGACCAGCAAGTCGGATTGGCCCTGATAGTGAGATTCGCGAGGTCAGCCTCTGCCACCTACAGCAGCTGCCTTTGTCCATACTTTCATTGGCCTAGCCTGTGGAGGGGTCCACCCAGCACCCCCCCTCCCCCGCCCCCAGGCCACCCTGCTTAACCTTCCCCTCTCCCTCCTTAGGTCTCCAGCGTAGCCGTTTGTTCTTAGGGATCTGATCATGGGAAGAAGGGAACTCCAGGGCTGGCCCTCACAGAACCTGCTGTGGAGCTTGGAGCCCCCTGGCGGCAGGGGTTGGCAGCGCCTCTTACCCAGGAGCCAGGGCCAGACATTCTGGACATGCCTCCCTTCCTGCCCCTCGCTCCTTCCCTCCTAACTCCCTAGGCTGAGTTAGCTGTTTACTGACATGGTGCTGTGTGCAAGTGAGAGAGAGAAAGAAAGCCAGTGGAGCTGCCAGGGTGGGGCCCAGGGAAGCGGCAGGACAGGGCACCTGGCTTTGCTTTGGGGCTGGTGGTGTAGGAAACTGTGCTCCTGTGTGTGCAGGGCCCCAGAGGAGCCTGGTGGCGGGCCCTGAGAGCAGGCAGTGGGGAAGGGAGGAGGGGGCTCAGAGAAGGAGTTTGACTCTGGAAGGTAGACGGGATCTGCTGGGCTCTGTGTCCCACCCTGCATGGCAGGCAGACCATGGTGGGGGGCGGTGCTGGCCCATACAGACAGGCTTTGGAGGTAGCAAGATGGGGGTCAGGCTGTGCTTGCCCCCCACCCTGCCCTTGGCTCCATGGAACCCCAGTGCAGCAGGAGCCTTCCCTGAGCGGCTCTGGCCTGGCCGTGGCTGCTGAACCCTGTCTGCCGGATCCCCAAGTCACAGCTCCGGGACTGACCTTCGGCAGCAATGGGGGACTGCTGCCTAGTGCCTGCTGTTCGGGACTTAAACACAGAAGAAAAACACTGACAAAAAGCATTAAAAATGAAACCAAAATAAGACTGTATTGGTAAACACCTAAATTTTTGTAAGAAAATTTAAAAATTAAAAAAAGCAACAAAGGAACTTCCTATTTTCTGTGGCTCAGATCTCTTGCCACCAGCTGCTTGCCCTTGCCTGCTTGCCAGGTGGGGCATGGGTGTCCATGTGCTACATCCGGAGGGGGCTCAGCTCCCTGGCCCCGGGGTGGGTTTCTTCACATGTCCTCCCAGGCCCACTGTGATCCCCTTTCTGCACACACACAGAAGAAGACTTGCTTCTGGGTGGTTGGCTGGGCCCCGAGTCCCATGGCGGTGTCCTGGCCAGAGGCTGGTCTGCACACAGGTGGGCTCAGCCAGAATTGGGGGGGGGGATCCCTGGGGAGCCTCTAAGGTAGCTAGGGTAGGCCTTGGGGCCATAAGGCCAGGGTTGGGACTGGGGATTTGGGCAGTTGTGGATTTGGGGAGATGAAAAGCAATTATATCTCCCTTGCTCACTGGGTAGCTGTGGAAGCACCAGAGCTGACCCGAGTCCTGTCTTCCATAAACAATGCCACGTCGGCTGGGAGAGTTGCTTCTACTTGTGCCACATAGGGACCCCAACGGGCCAGGTGCCAGAGAGCTCACACCCTGCACTGTGGCGGAGACCCCACGTCCACCATTCCCTAGTGCCTGCTTCGTCAGAGATGGACAGGCAGGCTGAGCAACTGCTGTGTTCCAGTTTCCCAGGACAAGCCTCCAGGCTCACCTCAGCCTGCTGACATCCCCCTGGGGATGCAGCGGGTAACCTCAGCCTGACCACATAAGCTGCCCCCCCCCCCCGCCCCTGTACCCCAGGCCAGCATTAGCATCCAGCGAAGGGGAGCACTACAGGAAAGAAGGAGCGGGGAAGCAGTTAAAAGGAAGCACTAAGTTGATCTTTGTAAATATTTAAAATTTTAATTCCTCTTTTAGCTTCTTTTAAACATGATACCGGTATACAAGATTGTTAATAGCTGATTTTAGTAAAGAAGTTGCATTTCATTCTTAAAAATGAAGTCAAAGAACCCAGGAATCACAAGTGGGTGTGAGTTGTTGGGCATGGTGCCATCACTGAGGCATTGCTGCCACCTGGTGACGGCAAACCTCAAGAACAGACTACGAGTGCACAGTCCATTGGTTTCCAAATGTTCCTACACCAAGGGTCTACTGCAAAGTTGATGCCTGAAGACCTATCCGTGTAAGAAACCCTATTGATTGAAATGCTGGTGGGAGTGAGAGACACTGTCACGGGCACCACCCATCCTGATTTGGTACTCACAAACATACTTTACAGATTTATTGCAGTGACTGTGTATGGTGAGTTGGCTGCACTTGGGGCAGACCAGGGGTGACAGCCCAGAGTTGCCCTCTAGAGGGGCCAGGACCAGCAGGCTTGTGGCTCAGAGGCCTCAAGTGTCGTACATTTGACCCCAGAGCCACAAAAGTGGCTTGGCAGGAGCACATCCCTGGTGCCCTTCATAAGCAGGCTTGGCAAGGGATCCAGGAGCAGGGTGGGTGGTCAAGGCTGAGTTGGGGTGCCCGGGCCAAGGTAGACAGCCTTCTCTAGGCCATCTATTTCCTTTGAGTACTCCAGGTATGAAGGGAAGTGTGTGCACTCAAAGTGTCTGTTCCCACGCACGTATGCCAGGAATTCTGGTGTTCCTGGGCAGATGACGTTGTCAGCCAGCAACACTGTCCCTTTCCGTAACAGGCCACACTCCTGCAGGGAAAAGATGGTGGGAAGGGGTGAGGGTGATAGGAACCCAGCAAGCCAGTCCCAAACTGGGAGGGTAAGTGCTCTTGGCTAGAGGGTGGGTCTGTACACTGGCCTGTGCCTGGCCTAGAGTCAGCCCTGCTCCAGCTCCTGGGGCCACAAGGGTCTCCCCACTGCCTTCCATCTCCTCCCTGGCAGCTGCGCACAAGTCCTGCCTCCAGAATATGGCTCTGGGAGGGAAACTCTTTCGCTCCCCATTAGGTCCTGTGTCCCTGCCCCTAGAACAGCATGTGGCAGCCACACAGTTGTTCAGGAACGATAGCCAGAGGAATAAGTGGGAAGAGACAACAGAACCAGGATTCAGGCCACGGGCCCGACTCCAGGCCAGCGGGTCCTTCGGTCACCTGGTGCCAGGAACATGGGGCTTTTCCAGGTGAGCTGCCTAGTGCCCAGTGCATTGGCTACCACTGTGCGCCATCGCTGGAGATCCCCAACAGCCCGACCAGGGTGACCCTGCAGGGATGGGGGCAGTGGTGGGGTAGACCTCACCACCCACAGAGGTTTGCTCTGGACATCCCCAAAGTCTGGCAGGTGAGACACCCCTCTACCAGCATCTGGGCCTGGGAGCTCTGCAGAAGGAAGGACCAGCTGGACATGGCCAGGGAGGAGCGCTGGGGACAAGGCTGCCCAGCTTATAGGAAACAACAGAAAGAAAGCTTGGGAGGAAATGCTTGCCTGTGGGAGAGGGGCAGCCCAGGGCAGTTGGTCACCCCAGTTGCCTTGTCCTAGATTTAATTTTGGAAGTGTAGAGCTGCTTTTTCACATGATCATAAAAGTTAAAAGAAAAATAATAAGCAATCTGAGACATCAAAAGCAAAATCAGAGTGACCCCAGGCATGTCTCAAATTGCCAACAGGACCACATGCAATGGATCATCTCTAAGTGGTTTAAAAACACGGGCTTTAACTCCGCACCCCTCCAGGGATGTGCCCTAGCACAGAGTCTTACAAGTGTCTCAGTGCTCCTGGAGGCCATGGTCACTTCCAGCCTGTGGGCTGTATGGGGGAAGCCAAGGATCCTCCAGCGAGAGTGGAAAACAGAGCTGTGAGATCAGGGAGGCCAGGGACAGCCCATGAACCAGAGTGGAACAGAAAGTACCACTGTGAATCATGGAGCATTTCCTCATATAAAAAGAAAGCTCCCTAGCAGTCTTGGCTAGAAAGACCTAGAATGGAGAGCTGTCCCAGAGCAGGCGGCCCTGGCCCAGGCCCCAGAAAGGTGGCTTAGGTCTCTAGCCAGAAGCGGACAAGGTGAGCAGGAGCTCAAGATGGGTCAGTCAGTGGCCTGAAAGTCATCAGACCCTAAAAACCAGTGAGTTGACCAGGAAAGAAGGAACGAAAGAAAGCAGCTCTGGGCACATTTGGAGGGTGCTGGGCCCTACCCACCCTTGAGGAAGCTGGAGACAGCAGGAAGGAAAAGGCAGCACCTATCCTGCCTTTCTCTAGGCATCACACGCCTCCCAACAGAGGACACAGACCCTCTGGAGAACTCTGCCCAGAAGCCTACCCAGTCTGAGCAAACCTCTTGTGCCAACCCCTGCCTGTACTGGATAATGGTTTTAAACTGTGTCCACAGTTCCTTTTCCACTGGAAGTGCGCTGGGCTTAGTGACTCGCTTCTAACAAAGGGAAGGAGGCAAAAGTGGTGGTGCATGCCTTCCGAGACCACAGCTCCCCTGTTGCCTCTTCTGTTTCCATCCCCCGACCCCAGCCGGGGGTTGTGAGGACACCCAAGCAGCCCCGTGGAGAGCCTGTGAGATGCGGCATTGAGGCCTCCTCAGAGAAGCCATCTGATTTCAAATTGCCACCTGCCCCTGCCGGCCTCCAAGCCCGGCCAAGAGAGGGACAGCTGGGCTGCTGCAGAGCTGGGATGACCGGGCAAAAGCCAAGGGCTGGCAGAGCCCAGCTGCAGGGCTAAAGAATGTGTATTTTAAAAAAGCACAGCCATTCCCAATTCGTGACTTCTTTTCTTTTGAGATAATTACCAGCTTTGAACAAGCAGCACTGAGAAAACTATCAGTTTCCTAGTTACTAAACGGCAATATTTGCTACTTTCCTATAAATGCAGGCCCCACAATTATCACATACACCAGAGCTGCTGAAATCCCTCCCTCCCTGTGCAGGCCCAGCTGGGTTGGCTGGCTGGCCTTTGCCTTCAACATCTGATTTCCAGGTTCATGCCCCCAGCCTGAGGCTGGGCCCTCCCCCAGCCGGCCATGCTCCACACATAGCTGCCTGGCTCCTGGCCCAGGGGTCTCCTTGCCATCAGCCACACTGACCACCTGTCTCAGCAGGCCAGTCCCCTGTCCCCCTCCACTCTCAGAGCTCAGAACCTCCATGGAGTCCAGGTCTCTGTACCACCCTCTATGGCCATCCCTCCCCACCCTCCATGCACCCAATGGAGACCTTTCCTGGGGACAAATCTGACCTTGTCCTCACCTGCTTAAAACCCCCCATGTTCCCCTCAGTGTGTGCTGTTCAAGGCCTCCACGTGTGGCTCTGACTTACTGCCCTAGGTCTGCCCATCCCCATGATATCCTGTGCCCTCCTAGACCCCAGGCCAGGGCAGGTTCCCTCCTGCCATGTCTAGGCTCCTGGCTTTCCAGGTCTGGACAAGATCCACTGGGCACAAGGTCCTGGCCAACCTCTCGCCACAGCTCCGGTGGCCAGGCATCCCCCCATTCATAGTCCCACTGCACAAGGCAGAGTGGCCAGCCCATGGGGAACTGAGGTGGGTAAACACGGGACAAACAACACAGAATCACTCCATGCTGACTGCCAGAAGGGGTAGGCCAGGGTGGGGCAAAACTTCCAAGCCCCCGGTGGAAGGCCAAGGAGCCAGTAAGTGTGACCTTGACCGCCCAGGTAGGGGAAGGTAGTAATCATCAATATAAGCTCTGTACATCGGCTCACGAAGGGCCCACCTGGTGCCCCACATGGGGACAAGGCAGCCTCTCTGGTCACCACTTGGGGCTAGCCAAACAGCAGCACTGAGGGCTGGGACAGGATGGGGTGTGAGGACAGGGACCAAGGGGTGGAGAGGAATGCGCCATAAGGAGCCTCAGGGGAAAACAGGCAGGAGATGCCCCATTGGTGCTCACCCCTCCCTGTCACCCAGCCTAGGCCACCTAGCGGGCCTGGCCAACTTCTTCTGCCTAGAACCCCCTTCCTCCCATCTCCATGCCGCCCTCTGGCCCTCCACACTCCCTGCCCAAATCTCCTCTGCTGCTGGGGCCAGCCAGGGCTGCCCCTGCACCAGCAGCCAGCAATGAGGCCCATGTGGGTCAGGTAGCTGCACAACTCACCTCCAGGAGCTGCGTATCCGGCAGGTACCGGTCCTTCCAGTGGTCGAGGAAGACCATGTCTAGTGTGTCCACGTCGTATTTCTTCTTCAGCTGGGGGATGACATCCTGGGATGCCCCGACCACAACGGTGACCTGGAACAGCATTCTGTCAGTATCTGTCCTCACAGACGGCTCTGCCTGGACACCAGCTTGAGGGTCATCACCACTCTTCTTTGGGGTTCTGGGGAGACAAGTCCCCACTCTGCACCCCACCCCACCACCCAAGGACAGCCTTGGGAGTTTCCTCTGCGGGGGTTTCTGGGAAACATGGCTTGGGAGGCAGCACAAGGCCACGTATGACAGGATGAAAGAACTACGCTGGGGTGACCCAGGCCCTTCCCTTCCCCCTTGCACCCAGCCCCTGGCACCTGGGTGTCTGCACTCTACACCCCAGGGCGGCCACACACCCTGTCCTGCAGGCCCGCGAAGTCCAGCATCTGCTGGGTGATGGCAGCGTAGTCAGGGTCGAGCTCAATGGTGAGCAGGCGGGCCCCGGGCTCCAGCAAGCGGGCCATGCGCACGGCCGAGTAGCCGCAGTAGGCGCCCAGCTCCAGCAGCACTGATGGGCGCTGCTCCTGCACCACTGCATCCAAGATCTGGCCTGTGGGGTAGAGGGGAGAGTGAGCACAGCGGGAGGAGATGACCCACTCCTGGTCCCAAACCTGCTCCTTCCAGACGGAGCATCAGCCCCTACCAATGACTGCCTCCCCCACCCCCACCCCCACCGTCGCCACCCCCCCACCATCGCACTAAACACAACCTCAGAGCTTCCAGAGTTCCTTAGGCCTCTGGGTCTCAGCACATGCTGGTCCCTTTGGCCTCTGGGTCTCAGCACAAGCTGGTCCCTCTCTTTTGCCTGGTTCCGGACCCCAACTCGTCCTAACCCAGAGCTGCCCTCTGCGGAAGCCCTCACGCCACCATGCACACAGGCTGCATCTTGGCCCCCTGGGCTGGACACTGTCAGAGTCTCCAAGGGGACTGGACAATGGCTATCCTATCTGTCCGCAGGGCCCAACTCCCAGGGGTGCAGCACAGCAATAACAGGCCTCCCTTTTCCAGGGCGGGGCTGCCCCCGCCAGGTCCCCTTTCCCGTGCCCGCTACCTGCCAGCTGGACTACCCACCTTTCTTGTCACCCACATTCATAGCCCACTCCTTTTGTGAGCAATAGGTATCGATGGCCTCCAGCACACTTTGCGGGTCCCCGGCCACTGCGTGTTGCAGCACATGACGCAGGATGCGCTGCTCCTTGGTGTCGCCCATGAACAGGTTGTAGAGGGGCTGTAGGACCAACTCGTTCCAGGAGATAAGGAGTTTGCCCAAGCCCCAGCGTCGCAGGCAGAGAAGCACCAGCAGCACCAGGCCCAATGAGAAGGCCGCCAACAGCAGGGGTGGGGCCTCCGGCATCTGAGACAGGGCAGGGATAGGGTGGGGTGAGGAGGAGGGGAGAGAAGGGGGAGGGAAGAGAGCCAGGCGTAGGGCAGTGGGTTTCTGCGCTTTGCAGCCTGCCAGGAAGCCCCGTAGCAGGCTTGGGGGCTCACAGCCCCTCGGCATTAGTGCAGACCTGCCCCTCCTGGCTTACCCACCCTCTCCTCAGTTTGGGGGTGCTGCTATTGCCCCCCATTGCTGATGGGGGCCTTCAAGAGCTTAGCCATGTGTCCCAGTGGCCCGGCTCATCTCAGTGCTGGGGGAAGGCAGACCTTCTGTTTGGGGCAGTCCCCTGGGGCTGCTCCCTCAGGTGCACAGAGCAGGTGCTGGGTCTGGCCCTCCTGCCTGGGGACCTGCTAGTCACAGCCCTCCTCCCCGCATACTCTCCCAGACAGCCCTGATGGAGGTGGGCACAGGGGAGGCCCCATCTGCGTATAGTGTTCTTGGGTCCTCATACCAGGAGGAGTCTGCGGCCCTTTAAGTGAATTTCCAGGTAAGAACACAGGCAGTCCCCAGGCCAGGCACAGGAGGCAGAGACCCACTAGCCACTCCCCCTGGGGACAGCCACCCACGCTACATCTGTCCCTGGTGAAGGCCAGACCTGCCGCCTGCACCATAGGTAAAGGGGACGCGCCAGCTATAGCAGACAACCACGGGGACGGTACCACGTCTGCCTGGCAAGCCCCCTTCAGGTAGCTAGGGATCCACCCAGACGGGGCCCCTAGAGACACCGGCAAGGTTGAGCCCCTCAGCCTTGGGCTATTGGCGGGCATGGAGCAGACTTCACAATATTCTGGGCAGATGGCCAGAGTTCAGGCCAGACACCTTATAAAATGGGAAAGGACAAAATAAAGAAGAACATGGGAGGCTTTGGTTGGGGCCAATGGTCGCTCACAGGTGACTCACAAGGAAGGGCCATGGAACCCCAGCAGCCACGCAGGGCCTTGCTTTCCTAGAGGCTCTGTTTCAGAAAGGCACATCCAGGAGAGCAGGCAGGCTGAGGGCCTTGGTGGGAAGAGCACTGGAGGAACACTGAGGGCCCTCAACCCCACCACGCAGGACCATGAGGAGACGGTGGGTGGTTTGGGGAACAGGGCAGAGGAGTAGGAAACTGAGGCTCTGTCCCAAGTGAGTATGGACACCCAGATTCTGGTGTTTTAGGCATTGTGGTCTACCCACACGGAATACTTTATCAACGGGTCGGAGTGCAGCCACAATGGGCCCCAACCCTCGGCCCACACTTGCTCTTCTGCTCCCAGGGGCCACCCTGACTTTCGGAGCCGCTCTCCCAGCCGCCTCCTGCCCTCCGTGCTGAAGGGCAGGTGTGTGCACTCCTTCTCTGAGCTCAGCAGCAAAGCAGAGAAAATTGGTGCAGGATTCTTTTGCCTTTAGATATCACCAATGGAGTCTACGGCCATACCACCCTGAACGCGCCCGATCTCATCTGATCTCGGGAGCTAAGCAGGGTCGGGCCTGGTTAGTACTTGGATGGGAGATATCACCAATGGAAACCATAACCTGAAAATGACCTGGGTCCAGATATCTGGGCCTCTTCCTCTAGGCCAGCCTTGTCCCCTAGGGCAGCACTTCACCCTTCTGTCCTCAGCTGAAGGCCCCAAAGAGGTAGGGAGATGTCAGCCTGGGACCCCAGGGACACAGACAACAGCAGAAGGCCTGAAGTCCTGAGCAGATGTGGCAGGTCTCAGCACCAGAGGCAGTGTCCCTGCCCAGGGTGTGCGCCTTGGCCCCACCGTGCCAGAAAGAGTACACCTCAGAAGTCTTGTCTGCCGTAGCTCTGGGGCCCACCCTGGGCAAGGGCCCACTGAGAGGCAGCATCGACCGTGACCCAGGGGGCTGGTGAGGGGAAAACACGGGGTGAGGCAGGGGAGGATACAGTGGATAAGGGTAGAGTATCTCTCTTCTAATGGACAGCCGACAGGAAACAGCGAGGGGAGGCCCCTGCAGCCTGAAGGAGCTAGAACTTTCTACCGCTCAGGATTTCCTAACCACACATCTGTGTTGCTTTATTTGTCATTACCATTATTACCCATATCACTGTTTGGGTGATGCTACAACGCACCACTGTTTTATTCTCTGCATTTAAAAAAATACCCAGTAAATGTTGGAAATAATCAAAATATCAAAAATGAGAAGTAATATTCTACTTAGGTATCCCATTATTTGATGGACTCTAGAGTCATAAACTATAAATTTCAATCTCTGTAATACTTGGCTTGTGTTAAAAACCTGGCTTGTAAATCGCTAATCTCTAGGTCTGTTTATAACTGCACAGCACTGTGTGCCTCGGGGCTTACAAGAGGGCACAGGGAGGGCTGCAACCTGGGGGGAGGCTCTGCTTTGGCTCTGAGTCCTGGTTACCTAACAGATATGCAAATAGAAAGGGCAATGCTGGGACTTTAAACCACTCTGGGGGGAGAGGGAATCGTCGGGAGGATAAAGGAAACTCAACGCCAGGCCAGGAGGCCAGAGCACGGAAGCCAAGCAGCACTCTCAGATCCTCTCTGTTCTGTATAGGTTCAAAACAAGCCATAAGGGAAAGTTTTTAAGTGGCTCGCCGAGCACAGTCTCAAACATGGCTTCTTGACCACATCGAGGGCTGGAGGCAAAGCTTCGGTGCAGGATCCTGGGTCTCCTATCTCTCGTGGCTGTTGACCTCAGGGTAGCAGTGCAGGGAGAAGCTGCGCACGGACTTCAGGGTTTGGCCGAAGAGGCTAGGCCTTTATAAGGCTTCCACAGATGATACATTTAGTATCATGAGAGCATGAAAGAAATAAAGGGAGACACAAATTAATGGAAAGACATCCCATGTTCATGGACTGGAAGATCTGATATTGTTAAGATGTCACTATGAAAGTCATCTACAGATACAGTGCAATTCCCATCAAAACTGCAATGGCATCTTTTGTAGGAATAGAAAAGTCCTCCAAAAGGTCATTTCAAATTCAAAGAGCCACAACAACTGGAGAAAGAACAAAGTCGGAGGACTCCTACTTCCTGATTTCAAAACTTACCACAAAGCTACAGTAAATAAAATAGTGTGGTACTAGCATAAGGTAAACATATAAACCAACAGAACAGAACAGAGAGGCCAGAAATAAACCCCCAGTCTATGATCAAATGATTTTTTAACAAGAGTGCCAGGACCACTCAAGAGGAAAGAACAGTTTCTCTAATAAATGGCTTGGGGACAGATTTCCACATGCAAAAAAATTAAGTTGGACTCTCATACACCACATACAAAAAGGAACTCAAAATGGATCAAAGCCTTGATTTTCAGAGCTAAAACTATAAAACTCTTAGAAGAAAACATAGTAAATCTTCATGACCTTGAATTTGGCAATGGATTCTTACACATGACACCAAAAGCACAGGCAACAAAAGAAAAATAAATTGAATTTCATTAAAATTAAAAGCATCAAAGGACATTATCAAAAGAACGAAAGGAAAACCCACAGAATGGGAGAAAATATTTGCAAATCATACATCTGATAAGGGTTTAATATCTTAAATATACAGGGGCACCTGGATGGCTCAGTCATTTAAGCATCTGACTCTTGGTTTCCGCTTAGGTCATGATCTCAGGGTCGTGGGATAGAGCCCCATGTGGGGCTCTGTGCTGAGCGGGGAGTCTGTTTGGAATTTTCTCTCTCTCTGCCCCTCCCCCTGCTTGTGCCACACGGTCGCGCTCTCTCTCTCTCTCTCTCTCTCAAAAAAAAAAAAAAGGTGGTCTTGATTATATAAAGAATTCCTATTTTGCAACAACAAAAAGACAAACAACCCAATGAGAAAATGGGCAAAGGACATTTCTCCAAAGATCTACAAATGACCAATAATACGCACGTGGAAAAATGCTCAACATCATTAGTCATTATGGAAATGCAAACTGAAACCACCCGAGATACCACTTTACACCCATTAAGGTGGCTCATTTCCCAAAAAAAATTGGTAAATGTTAAATAACAAT
This sequence comes from Enhydra lutris kenyoni, assembly GCF_002288905.1. Taxonomy (NCBI): domain Eukaryota; kingdom Metazoa; phylum Chordata; class Mammalia; order Carnivora; family Mustelidae; genus Enhydra; species Enhydra lutris. Next base: position 3,504,654 of record NW_019154092.1, on the reverse strand, counting down.
GTTGACGAGGATGTGGGAAAACCAGAACCCTTGTGGGCTGCTGACAGCAGTGAGAAACGGTGCAGCTGCTGTGGAAAGCAGTTTGGTGGTTTCTCGAAAAGTTAAATATCGAACTAACCTATGACCAGCAACTCCACTCCTGGGTGCACATTCCAAAGAACTGGAAGCAGGGACTTGAACCGAAACCACTGCCCCGATGTTCCCCGCGGCATTATTCTCAACAGCCAAACGGGGCAAACAGCCCATCTATCCACAGAAGAAGGGACGTGTTGCGTCCCCAGGATGAATTGCACTTCGTCACTAACATGAATGAAACACTGATTCATGCTACCACTTGGATGAACCGTGGAAGATGTTATGGTACGTAAAAAAAATATAGATAGATACTACATGATAATATATATATGATATAAATTTATACAAATAAATATATATAAATATAAAAATATACTATATGATAAAAATATAGATATAGATAGATACATATAGTTCACTTCTGTGAACTTTGTAAGGCAGGCAAATCCACAGAGAAAGAAAGTAGAACAGAAGCTGCTGGAGTCAGGTGGAGGGGTCAGGGAATTACTCCTGAATGGGTATGGTGTTTGTTTGGGGGATGATGAGAAAGTTCTGGAAATAGTCACAATGGTTACACGATGCTGTGAATGTACTTAATACCACTGAATTGTACACCTGTAACACTGAAATGGCTAAAATGGCAAATTTTAGCTTAAGTATTTTTTTTTAAGATTTTATTTTTAAGTAATCTCTATACCCCATGTGGGGCTTGAACTTACAAACCCAAGATGAAGAGTTGCCTGCTCCATCGACTGAGCCAGCCAGGCGCCTCATAACTTGTGTGTTTTACTGTAGGAAAAAGAACACTGGGAAACAAACAAAATGGACAACCCCGTTTCTGGCCCTTCCTGTTCTAAAAATGGAAAAGGGACATGCCATTCCCCATAAGGAAGCAGGATCCAGAAAATCAAGTGCTGCTCCCATCTCCCTGGGGGATTCAGGGCACTCAGGCATCTCTTGCTCTAACCCTGCTGATTGGCCCTGGGGGGCAGCTGGGAGGACGGGTACAGCTTGGACACCTGCCTCCACATTCATGGTCCTTCTTGGAGGCAGGGGAAGGGGCCTTCCTGTCTCAGCAGAGTCTGCCTGCCCCGTCTGCTTCCTTCCAACAGGCCTACAGTGTATAGCCAGCATCCACCTCAGCCAGCATCCACCTCTCCACAGACCTCTCTCCACACACAGCAAAAATAACACCCAGCCCCAAACCCTCCTTATCATAAGCTGGTTCTTCAGTATTTCCCCCAGCAACCATGAAACTGTAGCTTCCCTCAACTCTGATTACCATTTATCATCGTCCAGACCCAAAGGGGGCAAGCAAGATGCTTGGCAGCTGGGCCAAGACCCCCAGCCACCCTTGAACCAAGGTGAAGGACAGGAGGATGGGCCCCTAACACCCAGAGCCATTGGTCCCGGGACCTTCAGTTCCATGATCCTTTGTGACCAAAGTGCTTCCCCACATACAGCCTGACACACAGCACAATTTCACTGAGACCTGGGCCCCCAGTGCGTGTGTGTGGGGGTGTGGGGGCTCCACTCCCTGCTGAGTCTGCCCCTCCCTTGTCCACTCCGCTCTTAAACTCCAGCCCTGCAGGATGGCCAGCTCGGAGGTGCTTCTGTCTCTCTCTGTGTCGTAGCCAGATGGCCTACCCTTTTGTCAGCTGCTCAGTGATCTTTTTACCCATGTAACGTATCCTAGATGACACTCTTTTTTTCTCTAAAGGAAATGCAAATGTTTTTCATAAATACATCGCAAGCAACCGTCGGTGGATACGTTACCGAGACTCTTAGAGTTCTGTAAAATGATGAATCAATTGTATGACATCGTTCCTAGGCTCATTTAAAAAAACCTGTGAAAGTGCACTAGAACTTTTGGTCCCTTTGTGAGGCTCTGAATCTGCTGTTAGGCCCACGCTGCCATCACCTCCTTCTGAAGAGCAAGTCTCTGCCCACGCTCGTTCTGGAAACTAGGGAGGGCCAGGATGCTTGTGCTTGTGCCTGAGGCTGCAGGAGCAACAGAAGAAAAGTCCAGGCCAGAAGGAACTCAGGCCCCCTCCCTGACCAAGAGCTGCAGCGCCAAGCATCCCAGCTCCCCCAGTCACTTCTGACACCGTCTCAGCCCCTGCTTCTTGGAGGACCCCCACCCTAGGCCCAGCCCCTCTTCTGGTCAATGGACTCATGCACTAGAAACAGGGCCAGCTGTCTTGGCTCTGAATGGAGGCCAGGCCTCAGAGTGCACAGAACATTCTGGGGGCAAAAACAGGCAGGCTGGCCAGGATCCTTGTGGGGAGAACAGAAAAGATGGGGGTGGAGTGGGCCAGGAGATGCCTGCCAGGGTGGGATGGTTGGCTACCTGCCCCACTGGCCAGCCGTCTAGGACAAAACCCAAGATATTGCGCTGCCTGGGTACTGGGAGAGTTCTGGCAGTGCACGGGCAGTTTCAGCAAAGCCCGAGCAGCTGCCTGCTTCCAGCCCTGCCCCTGTGTGCAAACTGAATGAGGACTCCCCCATCTTACTCCTCGCACGCTGGATGGCAGCCCTTTGTTCCGTCTCTGGTCTGCCGCTCATTTAGGGCATCTGGTGGTGATTCTGACTCCTGATCCAGTGCTCCTGACAAACATCCACTATGGCAGTGAGGGCAGGTCTCAGTTTAATGATTCTGAATATACTCTCAGAGGCTGGGTGAGAGGCCAGGCTTCCAAACAGCAGCTCTGGGGCTGGAAGTACTTCCTGGCTGCTGGGGAGGCCTCTTTGTCTCTCTGGTTGATCCTGCTCCTCCCACGGGGAGCTTCTCCATTGACTGAAACCCCCTTCTCACACCCCGGCTGACAGTGTGTCACCATGGTGCTAATTCTGTCCGCTTCCTTTCTGATCAGCATAACTTCGCTAAGGGTAATTTGGAACCTCAGTGGCATTCATGGGAAACTGCAGATCTCCCCAGAGTGGCTCCTGAGACCTCTCCCTTTCATCCCCTCCACTCCTCCTTCCTCCTGTCCTGCCTTTTGTTCTCTCTCCAACTCCCTTGCATCCTCTGATCTGACCCCTGGAAGCCCCTACCTCCTCCTTCCCGTCCAGCCTGCCAGACTTTCCCCTCACTTCCAGCCCTTTAGCTCCCATAGTCACTGCCACAAAGAACGCCCTGCCCCACTGGGAGCTCTCAAAGGACTCAGGAACCCCCAAAAGTAACCACCTGAGGTTGAAAAAGAAAACAAAAAAGCTAACTGGAAACAGACATTTAGTCCATGGCCTCCATAAGATTATATATCAGGGCAAAAAGATCTTAAAGGCCTCCTCCGTGAACACTGGTGAAAAGCTTTAGCCCCCACGTTGAACAGGTAACTAACCTGTTCTGTCTGCTAGAAACACAATCCAGATAAAAATATCAAATGAAACAAAGACAAGGTCCAATTCTTATGTAAACTAGTGAGCTTTATAGAATTGTATTTATGCCTGATGCATGGCTCAAAGTTTTACTTATTTTTTTTAAAGATTTTATGTATTTACTTATTTGAGAGAGAGAGAGAGAGAGAGCATGAAGAGGGGAAAGGTCAGAGGGAGAAGCAGATTCCCCGCAGAGCTGGGAGCCCGAAGTGGGACTCGATCCCGGGACTCCGGGATCATGACCTGAGCCGAAGGCAGTCTTAACCAACTGAACCACCCAGGCGCCCATGGCTAAAAATTTTAAATGAAAAACATAAGATCTCCATTTACATCTGTCTGTATGTTTATTTACGTATGATGCACGGGTGTGTGTGTGTGTGTGTGTGTGTGTGTGTCTGTATAGCATTTCTCTACCTCCAGATGGTATCACCAAATTAATTTATAAGATCCCTTAAAGGGGCACCTGGGTGGCTCAGTGGGTTGGAGCCTCTGCCTTCGGCTCGGGTCATGGTCCCGGGGTCCTGGGATCGAGCCCCGCGTCAGGTTCTCGGCTCCACGGAGAGCCTGCTTCCTCCTTTCTGCCTGCCTCTAGGCCTACTTGTGATCTCTGTCCGTCAAATGAATAAATAAAAAATCTTAAAAAAAAAAAATCCCTTAAAGTAGTTCTAGCTTTAACTAATTGGCTTAGAGAAAAATAAGCACTTAAATAAATTAAATCTTCCCCAAACTCCCAGAAATAGAAGAATCAACTCAACTGTTTTTCAGGTTTACATAATTTGGGTAATCTCTGGTAAATAAGACTAACTTAATATTATTGATTTAATGAAACAGGTATATCTTCAGTGTTATCAACATTAAATGTAATACAAACATACATTTTTATTCTACTTTGGCTTCTTAGTCAAATAAATTAATATTTTATCTATTCAATGTTTAAGATTACACATATGATAAATCTGATTTTCATCAAACTGAGTTCCTATTCTTTACTTAAAGATTTATTTACTTATTTGAGAGAGAGAGAGAGAGAGCACAAGGGTGAGGAGAGGCAGAGAGAGAGAGGGAAAGAACCTCAAGCAGACTCCCCATGGAGCTAGGAGCCCAATGCAGGGCTGATTCCATGACTCTGAGATCATGACCTGAGCTGAAATCAAGAGCGGGTCACCCAGCCGAGCCACTGAGGCACCCCTCAACAATCTTCGTGTTTTATAATATATCTGCCTCCGAGTGCCTGGCTGGCTCAGTCAGTAGAGCATATGACTCTTGATCTTAGGGTCGTGAGTTCGAGCCCCATGTTGAGGGTAGAGATTACTTAAAATATATTTGTATATACATATCTGCTTCTAAAAACTGTCTCCAAAGACACTTCTGATAACTTGGTACCTTAGAGTTATGCCAAGTTAAGTCAAATAACAGATATTCATTGAATATGTAAATGACTTCTACATAAGATAAAGTGCTGAAACAGTCATTATTAATTATAGTTTAAGTTTTAGGGCGCCTGGGTGACTCAGTTGCTTAAGTATCTGCCTTTGGCTCAGGTTGTGATCCTGAGGTCCTGGGACCGAGCACCCCGCCCCCAGAGCACCTCGCCCCCAATACGGCAGGGAGCTTGCTTCTCCCTCTTTCTCTGCCCCTCCCCCTGCATGTGCTGTCTCTCGCTCTCTATCTCAAATAAATAAATAAAATCTTTAAAAAATGTATTTGTGCGATGCCTGAGTGGCTCAGTCCTTAAGTGTCTGCCTTTGGCTCAGGTCATGATCCCAGGGTTCTGTGTCTGGCTCCCTGCCTGGCAGGAAGCCTGCTTCTCCCTCTCCCACTCCCCCCACTTGTGTTCCCTCCCTGGCTGTCTCTCTCTCTGTCAAATAAATAAAATCTTTTAAAAAAAATGTATTTGTACTATTCAGAGTATATACCGCTATAGATTATAACTTGGCATATTCATAAAACTTGCTGATCTGTTACAGAATGCTGGTGTATGACTGATGATTCATAATCATTTATCCTAGTTTTCTCTATAAAATAAAGGTTGCAAATGGCTAAAATTTATAATCAGTATATGAAAACAAAACTACTACAAAAAATAAGAGTGATGGGAAACAACTTTGTATACAAAGAAGGAAAATACCATGTGTTTCACATGAAAAGTATGCAAAGAATGTAGGATTTGTTTTTGTTAAGGAAAGGAGGATAGTAATTTTATTCTAGAGTTACATTTTCAAAAAAGGGAAGGTATAGAACAAGAATCTGAATGGATATAAGAAGTTGTAGGTCAAAGCTGGCTAAGATTAAATGGGTTTGTATACAAAGTTTTTGAAATGACCTTTACCATCAGTAAAATACTAATGTAAAACTAGAATTTGGTTTTCTCTCTGCTCAAGCAACAATATTTCTTGGATTAGTGGTCTGCTTATAACAAGAGATCATGAAAGGTTCTTCTTTACTTTTTGGGTAATCTTTTTTTTTTTTTTTTCCAAAGATTTTATTTATTTATTCGACAGAGAGAGACACAGTGAGAGAGGGAACACAGCAGGGGGAGTGGGTGAGGGAGAAGCAGGCTTCCCGCGGAGCAGAGAGCCCGATGCGGGGCTTGATCCCAGAACTCTGGGATCATGACCTGAGCCAAAGGCAGACACTTAACCACTGAGCCACCCAGGTGCCCCCCTTTTGGGTAATCTTTACCAACCCTTCCCTTTTGTGGAAACAAAGATTCTCTCTTATCAAAATAATTTCCTGTGTTTCATGTTGTTATTACTGTGTTCTTGATTACATAAGAGAATTTAGTCTTCTCACTGCCAAAAAAGCCAACTTTGTTTTTTGGTTGTTTTTTTTTTT
>NW_019154092.1:3389277-3498356 GCF_002288905.1 Enhydra lutris kenyoni | reverse complement strand
TTTTTTAAGATTTTTATTTATTTATTTGACAGAGAGAGATCACAAGTAGACGGAGAGGCAGGCAGAGAGAGAGAGAGGGAAGCAGGCTCCCTGCTGAGCAGAGAGCCTGATGCGGGACTCGATCCCAGGACCCTGAGATCATGACCTGAGCTGAAGGCAGATGCTTAACCGACTGAGCCACCCAGGCCCCCTGTCTCCTCTTTTACCCATTTTATATTTGGATTGTTTGTACCTTTACTATTGAGTTTTCAGAATTCCTTATATATTCTAGGTGTGATTCCTTTGTTAGGGCAGTAGTTTACAAATAGTTTTTTACCAGTCTGTAGCTTTTGTTTCTATCATCTTTTTTTTTTAAGATTTTATTTTATTTTATTTATTTATTTTTTAAGATTTTTATTTATTTATTTGACAGAGAGAGATCACAAGTAGACGGAGAGGCAGGCAGAGAGAGAGAGAGGGAAGCAGGCTCCCTGCTGAGCAGAGAGCCTGATGCGGGACTCGATCCCAGGACCCTGAGATCATGACCCGAGCCGAAGGCAGCGGCTTAACCCACTGAGCCACCCAGGCGCCCCCCAACTTTGTTTCTTTAAACAATCATGTTATCACTTATATTTACTTATGAATTCTTTTATTGTCGTTTAGGTTATGTAAATAACCAAAAAATTGTTTCACAGTGGACTGGGATCCTATTTAGCCAAGCATTCACACCTTTCGATATTTTTGACAACTCTGTCTTCCCCAAAACAAATCCTAAATGAAATTCTTTTCTTTTCTTTCTTTCTTTCTTTCTTTTTTTTTAAGATTTTATTTATTTGACAGAGATCACAAGCAGGCAGAAAGGCAGGCGGGGGGGCGGGGGGGAGCAGGCTCCCCGCTGAGCAGAGAGCCCGATGTGGGGCTCCCGATGTGGGGCTCGATCCCAGGACCCTGGGATCATGACCTGAGCTGAAGGCAGAGGCTTAACCCACTGAGCCACCCAAGCGCTCCATGAATTTATTTTCTTGACTTCAAACTGGCTTTGGGATTTCCCAGAGGGCCTCTAGAAGATCTCAAAGGGTTTGTTCTTTCACCTCATAAAAGAGAAGAGTTCAACTAAGTAGTTTTAATGTTTTATTTTTTTTTTTAAGATTTTTAAAAATTTATTTGAGAGGGAGAGCTCAAGCAGGGGACTGGCAGAGGGAGAGAGAGAAACAGGCTCCCTGTAAAGTCGAGAGCCTGATGCAGGGCTTGATCCCAGGACCCCAGGACCCCAGGATCATGACCCGAGCTGAAGGCAGACACTTAAACCAACTAAGCCACTCAGGCGCCCCTAAAACTAAGTAGTTTTACTAACAAGTTGGATTTCATGAAAGTCATTGTCAAATTAAGACATGCTGCTTAACCTTCCAAGAGTTTTATTTGTGAGTAGATGTTATTTGATATCAGGATGTCAGAATTTACATAAAGTTCCTATACATTTGTGAGAGCCCTCAGTGACTGTGAAATATTCTGGTATAATGTTATCATCACCATTCCAGTTAATACTTTAAATGGCGTGTATGCTATAGAAACAACCAAGTTTCCTTGTCAGTTGTGTTATTTTTATAAGGGACTCCCAGCAAATTTTTAACCCCAGGTCATTTTAAGTCTTTGTCACCCACAGATAGTTTCTGTTTGGAGAAACTCTTCTCCAAAAGCATTTGCAATCAGCTATAGGCCAGAGTGCTTCATCTTCAACAGAAAGAGACTGTCTCCAAGACCCATGGAAAGGACTATGACAGGTCCCTGGGGTACAGACTTCTGGTGGCCTTGCCTCTGAGATCATCCCATGGGACTGAGTAAGGAGCTCCAGAACTCTAGTGCAGAAACCAATGGGTTTGTGAAACTAGGCAAGAATCAACTAAATGGAACTGGATGAACTAATAAAAGATGATTTTAAGTTTATATGGCTTTCGTCTGGAATATTCTTGGCTCATTAGTGTTCTATTTTCCGGATATTAAAAAAAAAAAAACCTTTCTTTTTTCTATTAAGCTATCTCTGAATCATCCCACTCTAGCAAGTTATATTTTTGTAAACAAAATTGAAGCATTTATCTTCTCCCTGCTTGATTCCTCCAAAAATTGGAATCTATTGTTGAGTATTCTTATTTTTGTGGCAATATAGTTATCTGCATAGGTTCAATAAAAATCTGTCCTCTTTGCGATAGGACATAATTTTAAAAAGCTGGTTATATAACCAGGAAACGTCATGTTTGAAAATGATGCATGGTATCAGATGACCAGAAGGTTTTGAGGAGCTGCAGTCAATTTTACAAGGAGCAATGCTCACAAAGCCCTCTAGAAAAAACCAGCCTGGTATTTGGCTTAGAGATTCACAGCCTTACAAGTGAGTAAGGAAGGTCACTTCCTGGCAGGCCCAGGAACCCTAAGATATTTGGGAGAGCTTGAGAAGAGAGGAATTCACCCAAATCTATAGGTGAAGTCTGATGGCAAGTTCTTGCTTTGGCTTCCTAGCCTTAACAGGCTTTTAAAATTCCAATCTGAGATTCCCCATGAAAAGTTCCACAAAGCAAACTTAACAAGGCCTATGAGGTCAATTGCCTTTTTTGTTGTACTTATGTAAAAAATCAGGCTACATTTAATGAGACCAGAATTATTTTGTAAAACAAGAATAACCTTCCTTTGAATATATTTAAAAAAAAAAAGAATTACTTATTTATTTGAGAGAGAGAGTGTGTGTGCGGGAACACCTGAGTGGGGGTTGGAGACAGAGGAAGTTGGGGGAGAGAGAGAGAAGCAGACTACCCGCTAAGTATGGAGCCCAGTCAACCCGGAGATCACAACGTGGGACGAAATCAAGAGTCAGACGCTTAACTGAACCACTAGGCACCCCTTCCTTTGATTATCTTTGATCAAAAAGGAAGATGGCTCTAAGGGAAATGTTGTCTCAATGGGGAAAAATAATACACCCTTCTGGGTTATCAGATTTTAATCCTGTTTATTGTGTTTGAGGTTACTGGGACTGCCATCCTCCCATATTACACATTTTGTCAGCCCTCACCAAACCCTCAGGTCCTCTAGTTTCCTTCAGTATCTGGCTACAACTCTCCAAGTCGATGTTTCCAATTTTTCCTCCTTCCCTCCTGACTTGGCATCACTAAGAACTAAAACCTGACTACGCAGACCCTTCCTGGGACACTGGTTATCTTGCTGTCACCCCTTTTCCTCCAGGATCTGAAAAGCCCCTCATGCTGAAGCATGCAGACAGCTTGACATGACCCTCAAAGAGCTCATCACTGCAACAAATGGTGTGTGTCCGCCTTCATTCCTAGAGCTGCGGCTGCATGGGCCCTTCCCAGTCCATGGGAACTCCCATATCTCCCATGTTCTGCTCTGTCAATAACCTTGACTGTGACACTGATGTCTATACTGTCACCACAAACACTCAAACTACAAACTGGGAAATTCACTGAATTGGTTCTCACCCATAATCTAGAAATGTTTACACATCAATGTCTAAACTTGTCCCAACTGGCCACCTGTAGGGCTCAAAAACCAGGTTTACATTCAGCTCTGACCATTCATCTTTGCTTTTCTTTCTGTTTCCACAGAAATGTCCCTCATTAAAGCCTGATCACTGGAATCATCCTGCAAATATCCTCTACTACTAAGCCCCAACAGTTGGTTCCACAAAAGGTGATCAAACAGAAAACAGGTTTCTATTAGTCAGCAGACAGAACATCTCCTTTCCTTCAACAGAGGGGGACCTGCAGCAGACTCTCTCCTTGACCAAACTCTATCCAAGCTCCTCTGAGTCTTCAGAATTCTCAATTAGGTCTCAACCTTGGCCTATGAAAACTTCAACAAACACTAAACAGTGTCTAACAGCTCAAGGCTGCATCCTTGGGATGACCTTGGCCTCCTTAAGGTGCGTGACAGAGAACTCAAGGGTTCCAAAAGAAAGGACTGTTTCAGCTAACACCTGAGGATAGGGCTCCATCTCCCAGCTTCAGGCAAAGCAGAGAAGCCTAACTCCCATAAGCAACACTTAGCATTTCCAAACTGGGGGGGGGGGGGGGGTTTTACAATGACAAACTGCTTTTTCCCACTTTCGTAATTTCTCACTTTCCTGACTCACTCAGGTCTGTCATTCCCATCCCCCCACACACTCACTTTTCCTTTAAAAGTGCCTCTGAACAAATCTGAAAGGAGCCCAGCTCTTTCCCCTACTATCCTTAGCTACTGAATAAAATCTGTCCTTACTGTGGTAACTACCATCCAGCCGTGTTCATCTACGGCAACCCTCTCCCCACGAGGTTTGGCACTGCTCCACAGAGCGCTTCTGGGAGTTGGGAGGCAGCAGGCAGTCTGGAAAGTTAGCCCCAGGCAATAGGTCAAGAAAAGTCCCTGACTCTTATAATCTGAAAGGCTGTTATGTCAGGTCCCTTCTGGGGCGACTTCCTCTTTCTCAATCTTTCTCACTTGAGGTTGAGGCCACACCAGCCAGACCCAGTCCTGTGGGGTGCTGCTCTGGTCGCTTCCTTCCTGGGGTGTCAGCCATTCCTCTGAAAGGAGAAGCCTGAAGGTACCACAAGTTTTCCCCTGGAAAGATCACTGAGCCCCTCAGGGCCTGGATGCCCACAGTGACCCCTGCTCAAAGACCAAGTGTGACCCTTCCTTGGTGAGTCAGGCTCTGACCCCGAAAGTCCATGGCGTCAAAGCCCTCCCCAGGAGACAGCCCCCACCTTAGTGTATGGATCCCCACAGGAGGCTGGATCCCCTATCTTTGTCTGGAACCCCATCCCCAAGTCGGATCTTCACACTCCAATACAGATCTTCCACTCCCTCAACCCAGTCTGGTATCCCAGCCCCTTCTTTTCTGTCCAGAGACTCCCACCCAAGGTCGGATCCTTTCACACGGGTTCTAATTTGCCACCCGGCTTCCGGAGCTCCTAGGACAGATTCCCAGGTCCCCCACCCCGGATCAGATCCGCCCCAGGTCCGGAGACCCCCCACCCTGGATCAGATCCACCGCAGGTCCCGAGATCCGCATCCCGGATCAGATCCGCCCCAGGTCGGGAGACCCGCACCCCGGATCAGATCTGCCGCAGGTCCCGAGACCCGCACCCCGGATCAGATCCGCCCCAGGTCGGGAGACCCGCACCCCGGATCAGATCCGCCCCAAGTCGGGAAACCCGCACCTCGGATCAGATCCACCGCAGGTCCCGAGACCCGCACCCATGATCAGATCCTCCCCCGGTCCGGAGACCCCACCCTAGGCCGGATCCCCGCGGCCCGCCGGCGCTCTCACCTAGCCCTCCGCCCCGGCGTCCTTAGTCTGCAGGACCCGCCCCGAGCCGGCGCGCAGGCAGCGCGGCGGACAGCCCCGAGCGCCTAGGAGGCCCCGCGCGGCGATGGCTGCGATGGCGGCTGCGATGGCGGCTGCGCTGCCGGGAGCGGGCGGGCGCTTCCGGTGGCGGATTGGGGCTGCTGCGGCGGCGGCGGCGGCGGCGGGCGGGGTGCGGGGCGCGGCACGGAGGGCAGCAGGTAGGGCGGGGCGGGGAGGGGGCTCTCTGCGCGGACTGGGCAGGGGGTACCCGCCAGAGGTTGTCCACGTGGGGGTGTCCCCGCGAGCCCCAGTTAGCTGGGACAGCAGTCTGCCGGCTTCCACCCACCCCAACCCCCTTTCCAGCTGGGGAAACAGTGGGGGGACCCCGCCGGAGGTTCTGCTGGGTAAAATGATCTGTGCTCGCTTCCCCACCCCCCAGCCCAATATTAACTATAGTCCTGTTGATGGTGGCGGCGGCTCCCCTCCTGAGGTAACCAGAGGCCATCACCCACAGACCCCACTAGTCAGACCTGGCCGCCTCCTTTCCGGAGACCCTAGTGGCCACACACAGCAGGTGCTCAGTCCGTGCACTGCATGGAGTCTTCAAGGGGACAGGGACGCTTGCAAACTGGTGGGCAGCAAGCACTGGCTGTCTGCAGTGCTTTGCGGGTGCCCTGGGGTGGGGGACAGTACCTGGCTTGTCCTCCTGGAGCCACCAAGGATCACCAATCAAACCAGGATCATTTATCAGAGCACCAGTCTCAGGGGGCGGTGCCAGGCTCCAGAGCAGGGACTGACCGGATGCGGGGTCACCTGCCTAGCCCAGCAGACGGGATCCCCAGTGCCAGTCACAGGGCCACCACTTGCCATGGTGAAATGGCCAGCCCCACATGTAGTGATGTGCTCCCCACCACATGCCTGCTTGGTGACTGGCCCCCAGACCTTGCCCCTGGATGACTCCCCGTGGGGCACGAGTGTTGAGGGGCCTGAGCAAAGAAGGGATGAGGCCTCCTTCACCGAGATGGTGGCTGTGACAGGGAAAGTGGCAGGGTGCTTGGCCAGCTGTGGAATGGTGCTGACAGTGGATATGGAAAGGCAAAACTGCTGCTGTGGCCTTGGGGAGCTTTGGGTCTGTGGAGTCCTAGGAAAAGGGGAGATAGTGCTGCCCTTAGGATGGCTTTGCTGGCCCTTGAGACCTTGGCCAAGGCCCCCAGTCTTTGAAAGCATCCTTGGTGCGTGGGTCATGATAGCAGCTATGCGGTGAGGCCCTCACCCCATTGGATGCAAGTAATAGATGCTGCTGCTGCCCTTCCAAGTCCAAGGTCTTTCAGTCCACTGTAACCGTGGCCTTGTGGCAGAGCGGGATGGCCGTGGGGTCGAGCTTTTTTGTTTCCAGCTGGCCAGCCCCAGAGATTCTTTACCCATGGTCTTTAGGCAGCAAGGGGAAGGAAGCCCCAAGGCTAGCGCTTACTTAGCTGCAGTGGTGAGGGGCGGACAGGGCCTGGGCACAGTGCCAACCCCCAACAAGCATACACAAGGTCCGATTCTGAGCCCAGCTTTCCATCTGAGAGCAGGGAGGCACATGCGCCATCCCAGGCTTGGGGGTGTGGCCCATGTCACTCCAGAACAGGAACCAGAATGACACTATCACTGGTGTCATCTGTCCCCTAACACCTGCTACCAGGAAAGAATGTGCGGTGGGGAGGACAGCACAGGAGGACTCCCAAGGTGGCTCCCCGAGGTGGTCAGCATGCTTGTGGACACACAGCAAAGCCTCTGCTGGTGCTCCCAGAGTGTTGCACCATTCACTTGGCCTTGCCATGCTTGCAGGGAGCAGAAAAGTCAAGAACGATGGGCTCAGAGCAAAAAGAAGACAGGCCTTTCTGGGACTGAGCCTGGAACGTGCAGTGGGGAAGGTGAGGCTGGAAGGCTGCCCCAGGCACTGGAGTGGTATGTCCCCAGGTAGTCCCCTCAGAGCAGCACCTGCCTCATCCGCCTTTCCTGTCCTTAAGGCAGAGTCCTCGTCCAAGTGTTTATCCGACTGGCAGAGCTCCAGGGTATGGGCAGCAGTTGGGCAGGGCAAACCCACGAAGATAAGCTCGGTGGCTTGCTCTGCCCTCTGCCTCATAGTAGGCAGAGGGGACAGTGTGGAGCTGGGGACAGTTGGAGCTAGCCAGGACTTGCTCTGTCAGCAGGAAGGACCAGCATCAGCACCTGCAATGGAAGGTAGGGGTATTGTCCTGGGCAAAAGCGTCACGTCCCCCACCTCCCCCAGCCCGGAGCAGCCAGCAGTGAGTGCTCCCTGGGGGAACCTGCAGCTGTTTCTCTTCAACCGGCAGTCTGTCTTCGGTTCTTTGGGCTCATATCAAAGCCACCAGAATAACTGACAAAAACTGAGGCCTCTTCAGACCCCCCTGGGTTGAATCTGGAATTGATTCTCCTTCAGACTGGCTGTTTGAACCAAGCTGTGGCTCCGTTTGGTCCCATGTTTCCCTGTGTACACATTTCAGGTGCCCTCAGATGGGGTGGGTACAAAGCCGGGGGTGGGCCTGGTGGCAACAGGCCACCAGCTGAGCATCGGGACACAGCTCCTTTGGCCAGCTCCCCTAGCTTCGTCAGCTGCAAGCCAGGGCCACCTCTAGGCTGGAGCTCCTATGTCCTTGCAGGAGCTCAAGTCCTGGACCTGTCTGTGAGTGCAGGGACCTACAAAACCGAGGTCCCTGAGGAATGCAGGACCTCAGGAATATTCTCTACAGCCTTGCCCACCAGGAAGGTCAAGGTGGCCCCAAAGGAAGATACAGTCTTTTCATTCCTGAGGCCCTAGTCCAGCTGCTCTGGCCTTGGGTGGCAGAGCCTGATTTGATCCCAGGACCTGGGTGCTTGGCCCAGGAGCAATGGTCAGCTCTAGACACAACGCAGCAGTTGGCACCCTTGTCTCCCTCCCCACATACTGATGATTTTCTATGATTTCTTCCTTTCCCTACCGGGAGTGGACCGGTGCTTGGTGCTGGGTATCTCAGGCGTGGGCTCTGACTGACAGGCCACACCTAAGGACACACCTGCTCCTCTCCTACCTGCCCCCCCCACTCCCTTCCTCACCCCCTCCTCCTTTCTGGCTGTCCCTTGCCTGCCTTCCCTGCCAGCGGTTTGCCGAAGAAAGACAGCGAATGTCTTCTGCAGGGCAGCAAAAATGTGAGCCAGCCTTTGTGCTGGGTGTGGGAGTGCATTGCCTCCGAGTTGACATCATGGGGACCCCAAAAGGCATTTCGGAGTCCCTTCTATCCCAGGGCTCACAGTGCGCCAGGCACTCTGAGAGGCCAGGGTGTGCTGCCCAATGCAGGGACTGCTTTTCATTTTTCCTCATGTAGAACAAAAGGTGACTGTTGGAACTGAAAGACAGACTCAAGGAAAGTGTTTTAACTCACGTCTGGCTTAGAATATTCAGCGAATTTTGAGTTCAGAGCCATTTTGCCACTTAAATTACCTTCTTCTTGGCCTGATTGTTGCTGCAAAGGTGGTGATGCTCCCTGGGCCATCCTCACCTGCCGTTGCTTAGTTTCAGGATTCGCGCCGGTGATGGATACCGAGGTTGCCTTCTGCCTAGATGTGGGATGCACTGTCACCCCAGACCGCCATGGGCTGCGGGCTTTGCTCCAATAACACGGATCCCATACCACATTTAACCGGGCAGAGCTGCTTACCCTTTGGAAATCACGCGGCACCTTGTGGGATCCATGCCCCAGACTTGTCCTGGCCCTTCCTCTCACCTCTCCCCCTTTCCTCAGCAGGCCGGCAGAACTATGATCTCCTGGTGATTGGCGGGGGATCTGGCGGCCTGGCCTGTGCCAAGGAAGGTATGTGTCCTGTGCCCTGCATTTTGCCAGCGTGGCAGGGCCTCCAAGTTTTCAGGGCCCCCCTACCCCCCAAGAGGGCTGCATTGTTCTCGAAGCTGGGTGGAGATGCACCCTGATTGGCTTTGTAGAGGGCATTATCTCTGTAACTGGGGTCCTACATCCTGCCAGAGTCACCCCAGGAGCCTTGTCAGTCCCTCCTCCCTGCCATTCCACAGTCTGTGCAGTACCCAGTAGGCAGGAGGGTAGCCCAGGTCTTAGCCAGCTCTCCTGGGCTCCAGTCCCGGGCCATGTGGGATCTGTCCCCACCCATCCGACATGTCTCCCACCGCCCACACCTTGCTCCCTTGTGCCGCTCCAGTTCCTTGGCACCTCGGTGTTTTGCAGATGATTCCCGAAGGTCTTTCTGGCCTTGCTCCATGCCCTGGCTGTCTGCCCAGCCTGGTCTTCTTCTCTTTGCCTGCCTGGTTAGCTCCAGGGTTCCACTCACCTTCCTTCAGCCTTTGCTGCTGAGACGGCCCTACTTAGAATGACAGCCTCACCATCTGGTCCCCGTCCCCAGCTCCACTGTCCTCATTCTTGGCCCCCGGCATGTCCCACAGAGATCCCGGTTTGTCCTGCTGTTTGTGTCTTACTCTCTCTCCTCAACCAGGCACTCAGATGGGCCTGGGCACCCTGGGGTGCTCAATGAAGATGGGTTGAATGAAAGGGCTGGCCCCAGAGGCGTCCAGAGACCGTATGTTGCAGTTTGCCACTAATCTGGGTGGGGAACAGACCCAGCATTTCACTGTGGGGCTCTGCACTCTGCTGGAGGAGCGCCTGGCTTTCTGCTTGCCTGTCTAAATGATAAGGAGACAGATGTGGGTAAGGGAGGGGGGAAGCCAGGGGAGAAACAGGGCTGCAACAAGAGGGAGTTGAGCAGGTACCCTGACCATGAAAGGACAGCCCTCTGACGTTTCCCTTCTTTCTTTCTCTCCTTCCTTTCTTTTTTAAAAGATTTTATTTATTAATTTGACAGATCACAAGTAGGCAGAGGGGCAGGCAGAGGGTGGGGGGGAAGCAGGCTCCCCACTGAGCAGGGAGCCTGATGCGGGGCTTGATCCCAGGACCCTGAGATCATGACCTGAGCCGAAGGCAGAGGCTTAACCCACTGAGCCACCCAGGCACCCCATTTATTTATTTTTGTTAAAGATTGTATTTATTTATTTGACACAGAGAGACACAGCGAGAGAGGGAACACAAGCAGGGGGAGTGGGAGAGGGAGAAGCAGGATTTCCTCTGAGTTGGGAGCCCTACGTGGGGCTCGATCCCAGGACCCTACGATCATGACCTGAGCCGAAGGCAATGCTTAAATGAGCCACCCGGGCACCCCAGATCCTGGGTTTTTAGAATGCCAGTCGGCATAAAGGAAATTTGCTGTGCACTACTGTTCTCCAAGGGACAAAGGAGAGTGCTGGCCTGTGGCAGAGGGGAGGAACCTGGGAAGTCTCCCAGCTGGTATGGGAGCCCACAGAGGGACACGAGTCCTCATCCCATTGGACCACAGAGCCACCGCAAGAAACAGTGTATAGACAGCCAGTTGTCCCAGCGATGTCCCTTACAGCAGAAGAAAGCCCTGGATGTTGTGTCCACACCAGTGTCTTATCTGCAGAGGCCCATCTCCGTTCACCTGCCACGGTTCCCAGGTCTGTCTTTGCCTTTTGGAACAGCGGCATTCTCCTTGTGGATTATCGCCCTTTTCTACAGCATTATTGAGCTATAATTGACGTAAAACAAACCAGACATGTTTAAAGCGGACGACTTGCTATATGCTTTGACATAGGCACACACCTGTGGAACCAAGCACCACAGTCACACTGGCAAATGTAGCCATCACCCCCATATGCACTTGCTGGGGCAGCTCTGGAGGCTGGAAGTCTGAGATGAAAGTGCCGGCAGGATTGTTTCTTCTGAGTCCTCCGTCCTTGGCTTGCAGATGGCCATCATTTCCAGGGTCCTCACATGGTCTTTCATCGGCATGTCTATGCCCCGATCTCTCTTTATGCTCCCCCCCGTCAGATTGGAATAGGGCCCGCCTATATGGTCACATTCTAATTTAATCACCTCTATCAAGACCCTGTCTGCAAATAGGGTCACATTCTGAGGTTCTGGGGAAGAATTTGGAGGGGACATGACTCAGCTCCTGACAAACCCCAAAGTTTCCTCAAACCTTGGGAACCCCTTCCTGCTCCCCAGTCCCTGTTGCATCCCCAGACAGCCAGTAATCTGCTTTCTCTCACTGCAGTTTAGTTTGCATTTTCTAAAATTTTGCATAAATGAAACTGTGTCATATGTATTCTTTGGCTTTTTTCACGCAGCCTAACTTTTTGAGATTCATCGGTGATGCTCTGTGTGTCCGGGGCTCATTCCCTTCTATCACTGATCAGCATTCTGTCGTACAAATACACCATGTTTTGTCTGTTCACGTACATTGGCAGGAGGACGTTTGGGTTGTTGGCACTTTGGGGCTACTGTGAACGGTGCTGCTGTGAACATTTGTGGTTGTGTGTTTGTGTGGATGCGTGTTTTCAGTTCTCTTGGATAAATGCCTAGAAGTAGAGCTGCTAGGTTGTGTAGTATATTTCTTCTTTAGGTATTTTTTTCATTTATTTCCACAACCTTTTGTAGTTTTCAACTTAAAGCTTTTGTCAGATTTGTCTCTAAGTGTTTCATATGTTTCCAAATAGCTTTTTTTTTAAAAAAAGATTTTATTTATTTATTGGACAGAGAGACACAGTGAGAGAGGGAGCACAAGCAGGGGGAGTGGGAGAGGGAGAAGCAGGCTCCTGTCGAGCAGGGAGCCCGATGCAGGGCTCCATCCCAGGATCCTGGAATCATGACCTGAGCCGAAGGCAGACGCCTAGCAACTGAGCCACCCAGGTGCCCCTCTAATAGCGTTTTTTGAGATTAAGTCACATACCATACTATACATTCATGTAACGTGCATAATTCAGTCATTTTTAGTATATTCACAGAGTTGTAAAACCATCATACCAGTTGTAGAAATTCTTATCACTCCCCAAAACTACTCTGTACCCCGTAGCAGCCACTCCTCAGCCCCTCTACCCCTCAGCCCCAGTCAACTACTAATCTGATTTATTTTTCTATGGATTTGCCTATTCTGGACATTTCATACAAATATGTGGTCTTAGCATGCTGTTTTTAGCGTTCGTCCACAACAGAGTGTATGCTGGCACTTTTCTTTTTAATGGCTGTATATCATTCCATTGCATGGACATATCACATTTTATTATCCACTTGGCCATTGATGGACATTTGGTTGTTTTCACTTTTGGGAATTTTATTTTCCCACCAGCACTGTCGGAGGATTCGAATTGGCCCCTATCTCACGCTCCCCCACTGGAGCCAGCCAGGTGCCCCAGCTTTGCCCATTTTGAAATTGGGTTATTTGTGTTTTCATGACTGCTCCATGAGTTCATATACATATGTTCCATATTCTTACATAAACATAGTCTGGATACTAGACCCTTCTCAGACATGTGATTTGCAAATACTTTCTAACATTCCTGCGATTATCTTTTTACTTTCTTGATGGTGTTCTTTGCAGCACAAGCGTTTTTGATTTTGATGAAGGTCCAGTTTACCTATTGTCTTTTTGCCATGTTTTTGGTATCTGAGAAGCAGTTGTCTAATACAAGCTCACAAAGATGTATGCCTGTGTCTCCTCCTAAGACTTTTCCAGTTTCAGCCCTGACACTTGGGCCTCTAGTCCATCTCAGGTTCTCGTAACAAATACGGTGCTAGGTAGTTGCCTGGGGGGTTTGCTGAAGACATCTTGAACTCTTCACGGTCTACCTGCAAGTGATATGATCCAATGCACATATAGTACAAGAACCTTGTGATGGTAGCGTGTTTGCACATCTCCCTTCCCAGCCTTTATCCCATGTGGCCATACATTTTACTTTGACATGTTATGAGGTCCGTAACCCATTGTTACATTTTGTCTAAACAGTTACCTTCCAGAAAGATTAAACTAATGAGAAGTCACCATTTCTGGTGCCCTTTCCTTTGTATAGATCTGAGTTGCCGTCTGGCATGATTTTTCTTCTACCCTGAGGATGTCCATGAACATTTCTTGTATGACGGCTCTGAGAATAATGGATTCTTTCAGCTTTTGTATGTCTGAGGACATCTTTATCTTGCCTTTATTTATTTATTTTTAAAGATTTTATTGATTTATTTGACAGACAGAGATCACAAGTAAGTAGAGAGGCAGGCAGGTGTTGGGGGGGAGCAGGCTCCCCGCTGAGCAGAGAGCCCCATGCGGGGCTCGATCCCAAGCTTCCGAGATCATGACTTGAGCTGAAGGCAGAGGCTTTAACCCACTGAGCCATCCAGGTGCCCCTGCCTTTATTTTTTAAAGGTATTTTCTTGGTGAGGCAGGTGTGTGGGCAGCTCCTGGGTGGCTCAGTCGGTTAAGCATCCAACTCTTGATTTCAGCTCAGGTCATGATCTCAGGGCACTGCGTGGGACTGTGCACTAAGTACGGCCTCTGCTTGGGATTCTCTCTTTCCCTCTGCCCCTCCCCCTGCTCAAGCATGTCTCTCTCTCTCTCTCTCTCTCTCTCTCTCAAATAAATAAATAAAATCTTTTAAAAATACATATTTTCTCTAGGTGGAGAATTCAAGGTAGACAGTTTTTCTTAGTTTCTTTTAGTACTTTAGAGATGTTGCTGTCCTGGCTTCTCACTACGTTGTTTCCGGTGTCATCTGCCGTCCTTTTTATCTCTGTTCCTTTGTCATGTGTCTCTTTGTCTCAGGTGGTTTCCAGGATTTTCTCTTTTCATTGGCTTTGAGTGATTTTTAAAAAAATACTTTATGTATTTATTTGACAGAGAGAGAGATCACAAGTAGGCAGAGAGAGAGGGGGAAGCAGGCTCCCCGCTGAGCAGAGAGCCCAATGTGGTGCTTGAACCCAGGACCCTGGGATCATGACCCTAGCTGAAGGCAGAGGCTTAACCCACTGAGCCACCCAGGCGCCAGTTTTGAGTGATTTAAAGAGGGTGCAACCTTGGTGTAGTTCTTAATTATTTTTCTGCTAGAGTTGCCTGAGTTTTCTGGGTCTGTGGGTTGATCGTTCTCATCAAGTTGTGAGAATTTTCAACCATTATTTCTTCAGGGAATTTTCCTGTCCTTCCTCTTCTCCTTCGCTTTTGGAGACTTCAATCACACATATGTAGGCTACTCAAAGTTTCCCCTCAGCTCTTGGACATTCTCTTCATTTTGAAGAGTTTCTATTCCCATGTTTCCAAATTCACTAATAAAAGATTCTGCGAGGTCTCATCTACCATTAATCCTATGTGATATATTTTTTCATCTCTTGTATTGTAATTTCATCTCTACAGATTTGACTTGGGTCCTTTCTTGTATCTTCCATGGTGCTCCTGAACTTTTTGAGCATGTGGGATACAGTGACAATACTTGTTTTACTTCTTTTCTGCTAAATCTGTGTCAGTTCTTGGCCAGTTTCTGTTGACTGATTATTTCTCTCTTGGGTCTTATCTTTTCCCACTCCTCTGCATGCCTGGTCATTTTTTATTGAATTCCAGATACTTTGGACTTTCTCTTCCTGGCTTCTGGATATTTTTAGATTCCTAGATACATTTTCGAGCATGTTCTGGGATGCAGGGAAGAGAGTTTGATTCTTTTACATCTTCCACTTAAGATATATTCAGTGGGGGGGCGCTTGGGTGGCTCAGTGGGTTAAGCCTCTGTCTTCGGCTCAGGTCATGATCTCGGGGTCCTGGCATCGAATCCCGCATCAGGCTCTCTGCTGGGCAGAGTTGGCTTCCCTTCCTCTCTGCCTGCCTCTCTGCCTACTTGTGATCTCTCTGTCAAAAAAATAAATAAAATCTTAAAAAAAAAAAAAAAGGTATGTTCAGTGGGTCTGGAGCTGGGCCCAGTCATTCTCAGTGACTAGGGTCTAACCTTAGTACTTACCCCGCTCTCAAGGAATTATGTGTTTTCTCCAGTCTGGCTTCTGGGAACAGGCACTACTTCCTGCCCTGTGTGAGTACTTTATCCTCTAGTCTTTCTGAATGGTTCTTTCCGGGCCACTGTAGTTCCCTCACGCATATGTACCGATCAGCTATCTGGGGTTCTGGACAGCTCTCTCCTCTCTGGTCCTCCGTGCTTGGAGCTCTGGCTGCCTCAGTCTCCCCAGTCTCCCAGCCCTCTCCTCAGTCAGGGAGTCTAGTGGACTCTGCCTGGGCCTCCTCCCGATGCTGCATCACCATATTTGTTTCCCATCTTCCAAGAATCACTCTCCTCGGTCTTCTGATGTTCGGTTTCTTGAAAGCATTATTTTATGTATTTCTTCTGGATCTTTGGTTGTCTCGGATGCAAGGATAAATCTAGTCCCTGTTGCTCCATTGTGGTCAGCTGTGGAAGACAGACCTTGGCATGTGTGAAGAATCCCCTTGGCTGGATTTTTTCTTTGAGATTTTATTTATTTATCTGATGGAGAGATAGAGAGCATAAGTACGCAGAGTGGCAGGCAGAGGGAGAGGGAGAAGCAGGCTTCCCGCCGAGCAGGGAGCCTGATGGAGGGCTCGATCCCAGGACCCTGGGATCATGTCCTGAGCCGAAGGCAGATGCCTAACCCACTGAGCCACCCAGCTACCCCCTTGGCTGGAGTTTTTAAAGCAATCACTGCAATCCCATTATTGGCCAGTCAAGTGAAATGGGTTTTTACGTGAAGCCTTCTAAAACTTTGTTCTGCTCTTGGTCGATGACCATGGATCAAGAGCGTTCTGTAGTTTGTCCAACATTCATGGGTCATGAAGTTTAAGTCGGGCATGCCCTTGGGGGAAGTCAAGTCCAGAGCCCAGGTTCACAGTGCACCTCCCCAGGCAAGCCAAGGGGAAGCCCCGCGATTAACCTAGGATAATTGGTGACAGGTTACCTGGGACTCGGGGCCCTGGGAGGAACCTGGTGGCAGCCAGTGGGGGAGGCCAGGAGACTCCAGGCAGGAGGTGCAGTTTGGAACCCAGATCTCCCTCCCCCTTTGGAAGTTGGCTGACTCTGTATGTGACATTTGACTTCGGAACTTTCGATTCCTCACCCTGAGAATGAGGCAGCAAATGCCCACAAGAGTAGATCTTGGGTGGGAGCCCCCCCGATGTCTGGTGGGGACCAGAGGAGGTGAGCGAGTCCAATGGGAGGGCTTGGGGAGAGAGCCAGGGGAAACTCTGAGTCTGGGGCCTCTCTCGGGGCTTGGGTGCCCTGTGATGCCTGCTAGTGTGTGCCAGGTGGGCACTGGGCTCCTGCAGAATGTCTGGGCTGGACCCGGCTGTGGCAGGAGGCAAAGGAAGGCTGGGCCCAGGGCTGCGGCAGTGGGCTTATGAAGGAGGGAGGGTGTCCCACTAGGTCCTGGCACTGTGGTGGGTGGGATGAAGGCTGCAGTCAAGAAGAGCCCCACGGGGTCCCACCGTGGGCAGCACAGCCATGTGGCAGCACACAGGTGGGGAGACCGGGCGCAGAGCTGGTGGGAGGCTCCTTCCTTGCCTTCGTCTGGTCCTCAGCCCCAGCCCCAAAGCAGCTCCCCACCCTCCCGCTTCTCTTGTCATTCCAGCTGCTCAGCTGGGAAAGAAGGTGGCCGTGGTAGACTACGTGGAGCCTTCCCCCCGAGGTAGGTAGCCCCAGAACGGAGCCATCTGTCCTGGGGGAGCAGGAGGATGGGGTCCTGGTTCACCTATGGGGGCGGCAGCTGAACCCGGAATGCTTCGCCACCATTGCCCGGGATCTCTGGCCAGTGTCCTCCTTGGCAAGTCAGCTGCCCTTACTTTAAAGTCTTCTGATTTAAAGACCACTTTGACTATAGTCATGGAGACTAAATTCCCAGGGCAGGGTTCACCCGGAGCACGCTTGAGTTACAGTAGCTGAAAGGACTCTTACCTGGGTGGAGAGGAACAAGAGAGCCTTCCGGACCCCGAATGTGAATCTAAGCAGGGTCTTCCCAACCTGCCAGGTACCAGGTGGGGCCTCGGTGGCACGTGCGTGAATGTTGGCTGCATCCCTAAGAAGCTGATGCACCAGGCAGCGCTGCTAGGGGGCATGGTCCGAGATGCCCCCCACTACGGCTGGGCCCTCCAGCCGGTCCCGCATAACTGGTGAGGAGCCCTGCCCACTCCCCTCACTTCTGTGCTCCTGGGGTGGGGGAGGAGGGGGGAGAGGAGGTTTGCTGCCCCTTTAACCCTCACGGGAGTCAGCTACCAGACAGGAACACTCACCCAGGGGCGACCCCCTTCCCCACATTTCGAAAAGTTTGGAGACACTTTGGCTATCACTGCTGATCGGGGGCTGCTGTGTCTCCTGGGATGCTGGTAAAGGTCCTGTGGCACATAGGACACCCTCACAAAGGACAGTCCAGGCCCAGGGGCCACTAGTGCGCAGCGAGAAACTGATGGAGCTTCTGCAGGTGGCACTGGGTCTGCTCCAAGCTGCACACAGGCCCCTCAGTGGTGCTCAGATGACTGAGACTCAGGGCCACTGATGTGTCCTGATGAAGGGGCCCAAATGAGGCCCAAAGCCCCCGTTTTCCTTGAGGCCCAAGGCCCACAGCCCCAGACCCAGGACAGAGACAGTGGCTGTGGACATAGATGTTACGTTCTTCCACCTTTATTTTTATTTTTTTGTTTGAAGATTTTATTTATTAGAGAGAAAGCATGAGAGGGGAAAGGTCAGAGGGAGAAGCAGACTCCCCGATGAGCAGGGAGCCTGATGCGGGACTCGATCCCAGGACTCCAGGATCATAACCTGGGCCAAAGGCAGTCGCTTCTCCAGTATCCAGCTGAGCCACCCAGGCGCCCAACGTTTCTCCACCTTTAGAATCAGCTTGTTTCTTGGGATTTCTGCTAACTCGCTGTTTGCATCTCCTCATGTGTTGTGGGACTCAGCAGTTCGTGCTCCTTTGGCGGTTTCTGACCTGTCCTGTGTGTTCCTAGGACGACAATGGCCGAGGCCGTGCAGAACCATGTCAAGTCCCTGAACTGGGGGCACCGGGTCCAGCTGCAGGATAGGTACTGAGGCCTTGGCCAGCCCTCCCACCCTCTCTGGGGACCTTTCCTCCTTTTGTGCACTCTCTCACCAGAGGCCCGGCAGTGACAAGACAAGAAGTCCCTGCCCGTGGGGTGGGATGTATGCATACAGGGTGGATGGGGCCAGGGCCCTGGGGATGAAAGGCTGGCCTATAAGCTGGCACCAGCAGAGCCTGGAGTAGTGAGGGGGGTGAGGGGCGTGTTGGCGGGACAGCCGGAGCCTGGGTCTACACCAGGGAGGAGGCATGCTTGGGGCTGGCGCTGCGGAGTCCAGAGGCTGGAGAGTGGGGGCGCGGAGAGGGCCATCCTGGTGGCCGTTGCCTCCCTCGAGGCAGGTGGCCTTTCTTCTGGCAGGATCAACCACAGTGATGTGGAAAGAGCCCAGTGAGCCCCACGTTGCTGTTGCAAAGAGGATACCCAGCCAGCACACTCTGAACCCCACACCTCACCACGTCCAACGTGATCATTCTGGCCTGAAATGGCTGGGTCCCATCAACCCTCTGGGCTCCCCCAGCCCCGATGCCAATGGTTCCTTCCACCAAAGCGCCCTCCCCAAGGAGCTGCTGCCAGAAGGAGAGGTGCCCCAGGCTGCACTCAGCTCTGGCCAGGCTTGGCTCCCAGCCCTGTAGCTCTGCCCTTTGCTTGTACAGGTCATGGAGGGGACAGTTTGACCTCTGAGGTCTGGTGGCTTTCATCTGAGCACTATGTGCTGGGCTCCAAGGACCTCCAAGATTCCAAGGAGTCTTCCTGAGGCTATGCAATAGGCAGCCATTTTGTGCCCATGAAGCCCAGGACAGTTGAGCGGGGGATGTGGCCCACCTGCCCATCCTGGCCATCCCCTGCCACCTCAGGGAGCTAAGCTGCATCCTATCACTTTTCCTCTGTGTGGGGCTCAGTATTCCCTAGGGCATTTTGTTGGAAGCACAGGGTTCCGCTATGCTTCCTGCTGGCCCCAGGCAGCTCCCAGGCAAGTGCCAGGCAGGCCCAAGCCCACCTTCTGAGGTGCCCACAGAAGGAAGCCAGTGTGGAATTTACATCTGTGTCCTCTGGCTGTTACTGGGCCATGGGGGTGAGTGAGGGCTTGGTTCTTACAGCCCAGGCGGCAAATGGAGTCACAGGGCACAACTGTGGGGAGGACATACAGTCGAGGTGGTGAAGCCTTACCAAAGGCGCCAAGAACCCACCATATGGAGTGGCCTTCATTATTAGGAGGTGTGGATCGTTTCTGCACACCATGTACCTGACTAGCATTCTGTCCTCGTCATGCCTGTTTTCCAGCCTTACTATCCCCTAAAGGCAGGGGGTGGTGGGCACCATCCCTTGTCTGCCGGAAGTTGGTCATTTGGGTGTCGGGGGTCACTGGGAGGGAGGGCCTCTGCTCCCTGCTAGAATGTGTCCAGGTGACAAGGCTTGACTCTGGGGAGGCCCAGCCACGTCTGTCATCACACGCCGGGGCTGTACTTGGGCTCTTGGGGCCATCCTGAGCTGGCTTCTGTCCTGGCAGTTCCAAGGATCCATGGCCCTCCTCCCCCTGCACACTTCCCAGTGCTGTTCTCCACTCACCCCTTGCCCTGGCCTGGGCCGGGGACAGGGGGCTGTGGGCCCTGAGCTCGCTTTTTAGCCATCTGCTCCCTCTCTGGTCCCATCGGTGATGCCTAATATGCAGAGGATATATTTAACAGTCTTTTTTTTTTTATTTTGCAGAAAAGTCATGTACTTTAACATCAAGGCCAGCTTTGTCGACGCGCACACGATTTGCGGTGTCTCTAAAGGCGGGAAAGAGGTGAGGGCCCGGCTCTCCCGAGTGGCTCCACTCCGGTGGTGCTGACCCTTCCAAGCACTCCAACACTGTTCGACCTCAGTGCTGTCCTCAGTAATGAGCACTGCGGGAATTGACCACAGATCCCTCTGAGGCTGGTTATGATGCTTTATGGATGGTGAGACACGTCACCAAGAGGCACACAGTGCCCAGCTGCCCGCTGCGCCAGGGTGATCAGACCCTCGCGGAGTTTTGCAGGGGTTGGAGGTGATGAGATACCTGCAGGGTGCCATGTAAGCTGCAGGCTGCTTGGAGTTAGAATGTCTCCCTGCGCCCTCCTGCTGGGCTCCCTCCTGGCTCGAGGACGCTGGACAGGCTCCCAGCTCCGAGCGACCCCTGAGCTGCTGGCCCCAGGGTGCACACTGCAAGGCAGGGGCTGTCATTAGAAAGCATGCATCTCTGCTGGCAGCCTCTGCAGACCTGCCTGACCACAGCTTCCTCCGCTTATTCTCAGACTCTGCTTTCGGCTGAGCATATTGTCATCGCTACCGGAGGGCGGCCGAGGTACCCGACCCACGTGAGTGTCCCCAGCACACAGCCTTCCCTCGCACCCTGGGCACGTTCACGGTCTCCTGGCTCACACTTCCCACACCAGTGGCACCCCCTGCTCTTTCTTTTCTTAAAAAAAAAAATAATAATTTTTTTTTCTATATTCACTCTGGTCACCTTCTCATGCTCTCTCAACTCCGTTCTATGGACACAGCCCGGCAGGGACCCCCACAGCCCCCCACTCTTCACATGGCTCTGGGACACCCCTGCTTCTGGTCTCCTTTGTCTCTCTTTGTTGATTCTTCCTTTTCTCCTCAGCGTCAGGGTGTTGGAACATCCAGGACTCAAGCCTCTCCTTCCTGCCCCCACTCCACATCATGACATAAGATTCTCCCACCATAAAATGCACCCTTTGAAAGGGTACGATTCAGGGGCTTTTGGTTAATTCACAGAGTTGTGCAACCGTCAGTCACCACTACCTCATTCCAGAACATTTTCATGCCCCTGATGAAATCCTGTCCCGTGAGTGGTCACTGATGTTCGTGGCTCCCCAGCCCCTGGCAACCACTAGTCTGGTTTCTGTCTCTGTGTGGATTTGCCCATTCTGGGCACTTCACATAAATGAAATCAGACAACATGTGGCCTTTGTGCCTGGCTTTCTGCACTCAGCAGAAGGTTCATCCACGTGGTAGCCTGGGTCAGACCTTCATTCCTTTCTATGCCTGAATAACGAGCCATTGTGTGGCTGGACCATAATTTTGTTTGTCCACTTGTCCGTTGATGGACATCCGAGTTGTTTGCACTTTGAGCTGTTGTGAATAACGCTGCTGTGAACAAGTTTTTCCGTGGACTGAAGTTTGCACTTCTCTTGGCTCTAGACCTAGGAACAGAATTGACGGGTCATACAGTAACATAGTTTTTAACCTTTTGAAGAGCCGGCCGTCTGTTTTCCAAAGTGGCTGCACCATTTCTCGTACCCCCTTTCCCCCCAGTAACGTGTGAAGGTCATGCTTTCCTGGTTCTTTGCATTTCACAATTTTGTTGTTGTTTTCGAGCAATGAGTAGTTCAGATAAAGTAACGCAAGAATTCTGGACATCTGAATCTTTCTCCACTACAGGGTTTTGTTTATTGCCATTGTATGTCTGAAGAGATTTTGTAAAGTCTGTTCTTTGTCAAGGGATGCCACCGAGGTCTCTGCTCGTTGGCTTAGTGCTCAGTGAGTAACTAGATAGAGATTTCCTGAAACGCCAGGAGAAATGGCCCAGTCTTTGCTGAGGGATTCTGTAGGCATTTGAGGGCAAACTTTGGGCCATCAGCCAGGTGCCAGAAACTCTGCCTTAGCTCTCACTTCCTGCCTGTGCGAGGCCCCAAGGCCAGCCAAAAGTGAGAGCTTAGGTTGTCTCAGGCCTTTCCCAGGTGTGTGTGCAGCCCAGGGCCTACACCCAGCCTTCTAGGTCCCCAGGAGTGTGCAGGAGCTTTTCAAAGCCCCCGTGGACAGCTCACTCCTTGGCTTTTCCTTTTAAGCTCTGGGATGGTGCATTGCTTGTTTCTGCTGTCATCCATTGTCTTGGGCAGCTGTGACATCCGTCACGGGACAGATCCTGCTCGGAGAGAGGCTTCTGGCCATGGGCAAGGTCACGCGAGGTTGAAGACCAGCCTTTTGAGTTGGGGTCTCCTGGGGAAGCCCAGCCAGGTCGACCGATGACTGTTTCCTGGGAAGGAGCTCTGTCAGGGCTCCAGCCCGGCTCTGCTCGGCTCTCCCTAATATGTTTTTTAAGTTGCTCACCCTTGCTCAAGGTTGCTGCTGTGCTGAGGGATGGGTCTAGAGTCTGTCACAACACCACAAAACTCACCGTTCTTACCAAGTTTCAGCCATTTTTCTTAACTAAATATTCCCTGTGTTGCCGCAGCCTTTTGGTTCATTTCTGGAGTGCTCCACAAGTTGAATCTGACTGTTGTTGCTAGTTGTCTGGCTGTTTTTATGGAAGGGTGAACACTGGGAGGTCCTTGCACCACTGTTTTTTGCCCTCGTCCCCCTTACCGCCCCGGTCTTCTGTGAGGGCGCTGCTTTGCCCTCACTCCCACAAGGCAGGTGGAGCTAAGGAAGGGGCTATATGGTCAAGTTCATGCAGAGGGGGATGGGAAGCAGGAAGGGGCTTGGCCAAGGCCATATATCCTCGTGGGTCTCCCAGGGGCCCTGGGAAGCAGACAGCACAAGCCCTGAGCCTCCACACGGGCTGCAGCAAAGTGCACAAGGCACACAGACTCCCTGGGCCTAGAGGCCACTTCTGCCTCCAGATGGCAGAAGAACAAGGCACTGGTTCCATTTCTCCTCAGATGCCGAAATCCCAAGCCTCCCCTTTTGGTTCTGTGCTTTCTCTGGAAACAGGGAACAGAGGGGTCGTGGTGGAAAAGGCACACTCTGGTCCCCAGAGGAACACCATGCCTGCCTCCAGCTGTCGGGCCCGCAAGAGCGGCCTCTGGAGGGGATGGGTGGCTTGTGCACAGAGGTGGCCCTTGGCTGGCTTACATGGCTCTGTCGGGTGGTGGAGTGCTATTGTTCAAGGTAGCTGCTGACAGACAGAGGTGGGCAGCCATTAGCGACCCCTCACCCTTCAGCCAGGCTGGTTCCGCATAATGGCCCCGAAGGCCACAGTCTGCTCCTAGGAGCTGGGCGGTCATCTGGGCCCCAGCCAGCTGGACCTCGCCTAGGCAGCCGCCGCATCTCCCTGGGCCGGCAGGGGATAGAGCAGGAGCTGTCTGGCCCCGGGGGAGGAAGCTCAGTGGCTGCTCCGCTCTCCCACCGCCTACCCTACCACCTCCTCCCTGGGTGCCTGCCAAGGCTTGCTTGGGTTTTAGTCCCTTTGATTTCTAGACCTTTTGGTTTTCTTTCCACAAACCCGAGAAATTCCTGACTTTATTTTTATTGCCAATCGGAATCATAAACTGTTTGCATTCCGCTTCCTCTCCACCAGCACATCTTACTGTTCTTACTCTCATGGGCCACGGAGATCCTGGATCTGGTCCTTGGATCTCCCCCACCTGCTTAGTGGCCCCTCCTCAGGCTCTGCTGAGAATCAGGGGAGTCTGTACGATTCCTGGGCTCCCTCGAGGATGCCCAGGAGCATCAGTGCCCTTGGGGCCAGCCTGCCCCTCCACACCCTGTGTCACTCTGTTTCCCTGCTGCCCTCCCTGAGCCCAGCATCTGGATCAAGGGTAAGGCCCTGGAGAGCAGGGAGGAAAAAGCTGCGGGCCCTGCACCAGCTCCCAGCCACCTCGAACAGCCAAGGAGTGCTGGGTGCTTTGCCCAGAAAGTTCATGGTGCTCCTAGTCAGATAAACCCAGGTCACTGGTCCTTAGAGGCCACAACCTGACGGACAGTGTGTAGAGCAGGGAAGCACCCCCAGGGGTGGGTTGGGGTGGTTCTGCTTGAGTCGTGTCTATGAAATGGTCATCTTCTTTGAGGGGAAAGTCTCTGGGGACAGGCTGAGTGACGCTCTTCTCATGCTGACCGTTTTTTTTTTTTTTTCCTGGATAGATCGAAGGTGCCCTGGAATATGGAATTACAAGTGATGACCTCTTCTGGCTGAAGGAATCCCCTGGAAAAACGTAAGACCCCATGTGTGCCTTAATGGCGCTCCTTTTTTTTTTTTTTTTAATTTTTTTAAAAGATTTTATTTATTTACTTGACAGACACAGCAAGAGAGGTAACACAAGCAGGGGGAGTGGGAGAGGGAGAAGCAGGCTTTCCGCTGAGCAGGGAGCCCAATGCAGGGCTCGATCCCAGGACCCTGGGCAGATGCTTAACGGCTGAGCCACCCAGGTGTCCCTGATGATCCTCTTTTGTTCACGGTTTCCAAGCATCAGAGCCATTCAGAACCACACATTGGTCCTCTCTCCCTAGTGCATTCTTTCCTGTCTACAGACAGGGAGGATGGTGTTTGTGCCCCTTGGTGGGGCTGTTGCCTGTCTTGGAAGTGATGACCCGTGTATTACCAAATGGACCAGCCACTATCTCGGGCAGTGGTTTTCAAACAGGGTTTCCGGAGCCCCGGGCTTCCAGTGGGTCCGTCAGGGACATCACAGAAGAAGGATGTTCCAGGAGGAGAAAGTAAGGCCAGATCCTCTGGGAAATCCATTGGCCTTTCTGCAGGCCTTGATTAAACATCCCCTTTCCCCTGGCTTGAAACTTGGGCTTCTCTGAAAAGCAGCAAAGTCTCCAAAGTTCTCAGAAACTATAGCCCAGGAAATGAGATGTGCAGTGTGTGAGCAGTTTTATACTCCGTGAGTAGGTATTAATGCACTAAATGCATTTCCTGTCCCCACAGAGCAGGCCGTGGTGGGGTGGGGATTCCAGGTCCACACAGGCCCTGGGAGTGGCGGCTGGGGGACTCCGTGCTCTCAGGGACTGGAATGGCCACCAGAGGGCAGCAGAGGCTTTGTCGTCAGCAGACTCTCCGCTGCCTTGGGACTTGGCTTTGACAAAATACAGGTGGAAAAGTGTGCCAGGGAGGATGGCTGTGTGGGCAGAAGTGTACGTGTAGGGCAGTGTGTGTGAATGGGCATGCGTGTGCTCTCCTCCTCGATGTTTCCCACTTCCTGAGGCATCTCTGGCTGGGGTCAGGGCTTGATTCCCTTGAGTGGTTGTACTGTAGTTTATCTTCCCACCACTCACGAGTGTCTCACTAGGCTCTTTTTGTCGGCGTTATGAAATGCTGCAGTGAACACCTTTGGTGTGCATCTTATCTGCTGGCATAATGCTTCTTACGTGTTCTACATACCTGTCGGGGGGGGGGTGTCCTGTAAGCAGAGAACCCAGGTACAGGGCTTCCCACGTCCTGCTAGCAGGTGCTCCCTCCTTGTGGGCTGTCCAGCATTTCCAGGCACACCTCTGCCTGCTCCCCACTTCCCCCTAATGGGGCTGGGCCATCAGCTTTTTCATGAGCGGGGAAACAGTAAGGAGCCTCTCCTCCTGCTCTAGGGGCAGGGGTAAATAGCAGTTGTTTCTGCCCAAGGCATGCGTGGTGCCTCCAATGAGGTGGTCAAGCTCATGCTGGCTTGGATCCCTCTGTCTCATTCCACTGGCTCCCCAGGCTGTGCTTTCTCTTTTTACTTGGTGATATTATTTCATACAGAAGTTCGTAATTTTCATGCTGTGACACTGATCACTTTTTTCCTTGATGCTGAACTGTCTGGGTTATCTGTTCTTTTATCTTTAGCTCGCTAAGGGGTTAAATGTGACCTTGAGTCTGTTTGCCCTTGCTATTTTTAGTCGTCATTTCCTGTATTTACTAGCCTTTTAAAACTGAGTGTGTCGGTGAGCGTATGAGTGTGTGTGAGAGAGAGAGAGAAAGAGTGTGTGTGTGTGTGTGTGTGTGTGTGTGTGTGTGTTGTCAGCTTGGTCCGTGGCCTACTTTCTAACTAGTTTTTCTTTTTTCTTATCTGTTCCTTATCTTCCAGCTGTTTCGCGGGCTCGGGCTGTGATCTCAGGCCATTTTGACCACACATTTTCTTGGCTTGTCATGTCATTTCACTTGCGTGGTGTACAAATGGTTTATTTATTTATTTATTTATTTTTCCTCACCTACCTTAGATCTTTCTTTACACTTAATGGCTTTTAGATTTATTGCATGTTCAGGAAGGCCTGCTCCACCCCCAAGATAGCTTTCGAAAAAGAGCCCCTGTGTTTTCCTTTAGGGCTTCCATAGGTCGGATTTTCCTCTACATTCTTGGGGTGTTGGCAGTTCATGTTTGGTGTGGCGTGGATGGCATGGTGGTGTGGTATGGTATGGTGTGGCATGACATGTGTGGTATGGGGTGGCATGGCGGGGTGGCACCCGGGCTGCTAGGGTTCTGGTGTCACTGACCAACAGCCCCACAAGCCAGTGTGAAAGCTCCGTCCCTGAGTAGAGTCCAGTCCCACTCTGGCTTCTGACTCTGACTTTCCTGTACCACTGGCCCAAGTGCCTGGCAATGGCCTCAGATCTTCTCAGTTTTCTTTTGCACTGATTCCTGTGGGTGGAGTGTAGACCCGTTCTGCCAGCCTCTCCATAGTGGTCCTCCGGCTGTGGTTCAGACAGCTCCAGCTGCCACCGGAGCGTGTGTCCTGTCTGAGGCCCCCGTGCACTTCGGTCACCTCGGCCTGTAACCAAAGGCCAACATTTGCTGAATCCCGGTCTTCTGTCAAATTAGTTCCTATATCTTCTGTTGTTTCCTTTGTTTGCTATTTTCCCGTCTCCGTGTCCAGGAAGGGGTCAGTTTGCAGTGATCGCCTCTCAAGCCACTGCTCACAGGAGGCTGGGTGTGCAGAGAGGCTGGTCGGGGCCATCACTTGGGCTGGGGAGGTTGGGAGGCCCAGGCACACCTGGTGCCACTGGTGCTCCGCGCGGTGTCCTAGGGCCCGGTCCCTTCCTCCGCAACCTTACAGCCAGGGCAGCCAGGCGGGGAAGACACCACCCCAGATCTTTCGGCCGGGAGAGCAAGCACTGTGTTTATTTTCTTCAGAAAAAAAACATTTAGAAGATTTTTTTTTTTTTAAGAAAAAAAAAAGCTCTTTCGTTTAGAAGGAATCTAGGTATGTTATTGTTGAAGAAAAAAAAGAGTTTGCAATGTATCAGTCACCCGTTTCGTTCTGAGCATGATTTATGTGAGGAAATGGTTTTTTTTAAAAATTAAGCTGGAGATATATCCCTGTACGATGCTTCTGTGAAAATGTGGCTTTTGTCCGGTGCCGTTAATGCAAGTTGTAACAGTGTGATATGGGAGGCACTGTTTACATGCTGCATTCCTCTCCTGCAGTCAAAATAAGCCCGGAGGGTCTACAGTAGCATTTCTGTATTTTATCAGCTTGGGCTGGGGCTGAGGGGGAGGCCTCCACTCACACTTGGAGGGGCTGTTTCTGCCAGATTTATTTGCCTTATAAATATTCCCTGTGTTTATTTTAACTCGCCTTTAAAATGGAGCTGAAATTAATATGGACCTGAGGGCTGGCCCCCCGGCCCTGTCGTGCCTCCTGTAGCGGGTGGGGCATCTCCGCTGGGTCCCGTCGGGAGGCGCGGCTGGTGGTGGAGGGCACCCAGCGAGTGTGGTCCCCACCAGCCAGCTCCCTACGACCCCATCAGAGGTTCCCGAGGGGCATGGCTGGCCCCGCATCCCTTGTGAGCTCTGCAGCATGCACATGGGCTTTCCTCCCTCCATCCCTTCCCATGATGGGGCATGGGCAGCATCGAGACCTTTTGGGGTGCATTCAAGTGGGGCACAGGGGCCAGTAGCCCTCGGTGGGGCCCACAGCCCTTCAGCCTCCTGTGGTTGTTCCACATCTTTGTCCCCTCGAGGCACGGACCCCAGTGGCCACAGAGGTGTTGAGCCTTCCAGACATGTGAGGAGCCCCTCCCCACTGTCTTGCTTTGCTTGAATCCAGGCCTGGGGAGCCCAGGGCTAGAGAGATGGCAGGGAGGGAATGATGAAGCCCAAGCCTGGCTGTTGGGAAGAATGAAAGTCTTCACGACATGGCTGGGTGCCCGGCTTGGCACCCCGAGGTGACAGATCATGTATGGAAACCTTCACTGTATGCAGCATGAGCTCCCAAGTCTGTGAGCAGGGCCCTCGGAGGCCAAGCTGGGGCTGGGGGGGAGCCCTGGTGCCCCAGACCCTTGGAGCCACACCCTCGGCCCGAGATGGGACCACAAGATTGGCATCTACTCAGCCTCAGCCACCTGAATGCCAGCTTTGTGGCTGGCACAGGTTGAAGAAGTAAGGAAGATTCTGGGGGAAGAACAGGGTCCCCTGGGCAGGTAGCAGGAGCCCCTTCAGAAGTAAAGATCAGGGGAATAATGGTCACTTCCAGAAATTATCAACCACCAGGGGAGGAAGTGGGGGTGCAAAGGGAGTGTGCTGCCCTTCATGGGGAGGCTTAGAGACGGCATCTGCGTGTCCCAGATGTCCAGCCCAGCGACTCCCTGGCAGGTAGAGGGAGGGTGGAAGGGAGAAAGGTAGGCCAGCTCCCCACAGTGCCTTCAAGGAGGCAGGCCAGAGGATTTCGGCTCCACCTTTGATCCCATGGCCTGGTGATCTTGGCTCACTCAGCTGGAGGACCACCTCTTCCACGCCTCTGGGCCTGGGCATCCTGGCTGGGACCTGAGCCTGGCCTCCCAACCTTCCCTGGGCCAGGATCCTCAGGTCTCCACCGCCTGTAACTGTTTAGGTGCCCTAAGGGTGGGGAACCGGGGTCACTCTGCTCCACGCCCCCTTGGCTCCCCAGCCTAGCCGGTCAGCAAGCCCGCCTGGGGTTCACTCCAGGTCTGCAGGCTAGCTCTTTGCACAGCTGGGCTCTGAGCTGGCAGCTTGGGGGTGACCCCAGTGCCATCACCTTTCTCTGACGGCAGAGGACTTGAATGAGACTGGAGCTACCTGGGGCAGCTCTTCCCCCACGTTGGCCTGATACACTCACTACTCTTCCCAGTTGCCAGGAGTGTCCTGCCTTCCACAGCTGCTCTGTCCTTACGGCCCAGAGCTCTGTGCAGAAGGGTGTTTCTTTAACTCAGGCTGATTTTATACTGCCTGTCAGACGTGGTCCTAGAAAGAGCATTTTTTTTTTTTTTGGACCCTTATTTCAAGTCTGGAAGCTGATTAGGTATTATGATCATTCTTCTCTTTCCCTGAGCACAAAAGGGAAGGATAGAAATTTTATCCTGCAAAGAACCACAGACGTTGTGTTAGAAAAACTCCTTGCTGTGAATTTTCTCATTTCCCGCTTAATACCCATGTTCGTTTGGTGTGACACCTTGTGTCCAGCAAAAGGGAGATGGGCTCTCTGCCGGCAACTTGGCTACCAGCCCGTAAAGATCTCTCCCTGGTGTGTGGAGGGCTGCCGGGAGGAACACAACAAGGAAAACAACAACTCGGGGTGGCATTGTTATGAGGCCAGAACAGAGAGGCTCTGGCTGGGCGCAGGTGGGCCCAGTGTCAGACCCTGATAGGTGGGATGGGGCCGGCAGATCCCAGGCAAGCCTGGAGCTAGCCCCCACTGGGAAGGAGGCCTTGCTCCGCGCCCGTGGCCTTCCCGGGGCACCTGCGCTCGGTAGCCCACCTGGCATTTCCTGCACTGGTGGGGCTGCCAAGGAGCCAGGTGCCTGCTGTGAGGCCCTCACTTTGTGTGGGTGTTCTCCTTTGGGGAGCGGATCAGGGGCCTTCAGACTCGAGAGGCAGGTGGAGGGCTCTTTAAGCTGGGGCTTCGAGGGTCTGAATTAAGGCTTTTGTTTCTGCTTCCTCCCCCATTCAGATTTTGAACAAGAAAGGCTGCCCTGTGATTAGGCTAATCCCATGGTTGTTACAGCTTCGCATGAAATGTTTGCACACCGAAGGGCACAGACAGCAGGGTTGCCCAGAACACATGTACGATCGCATCAGGGGCTCCCAGGATGGAGGGTGGTGACTGCCCACATGGGCCAGTGCCCTTAAGTCCGGGTCTCTTAACGTAGTGACAAGGTGAGGGTTTCCATCCTGCGGAGGCTCACTCGGGCCCTTCCACCCCGAATCTGACAAGCAGGTCCTGACTTCTGCTGCTGCCAGCACCCCTGTCCTGTGGTGGGCCAAGGCCAGCACTGGTCCCTGCACCTTGGCAACTGGCCTTGGCCCCGTTGTTCCCAGGCCCCCTTCCTGGCCAGGAATCCCCTCAGCCGCCAGAGGACTTTCTGTGCAGTTTCAAGGCTACAAAAACAAAACAAAACAAAACAAAACAAAAAAACCAGAGTCCCTCTTCTGGCCCTTGTGATCTAGAGACTCCAGAGTCTGTCTGTCTTTGCTCTGGCGTTTTCCTACTTCAACTCATTTGAAGGGAGTTTTCTGAGTTCTTGGAGCCTATGTTCTGCAAAGAATAATGACCATTTGACAAATTGGGGGTGGGGTGGAGTGAAAACCAGTATTGTTGATAATCCTTGCTCACGACAAGAAGAGACTTCAGATTACCTTCCAGAAGGCAGGACGCGTATTTGTTTATGAGATTTGAGCTCTACACATGCAGTCAAGGCACCCACTTTGGAGTGGCTGAGCTGGCTGGCACCAGCCTCCTCCCAGATGTGCCCTCTGTTGGCAGCTCAGAGCTGGTGGCCTGAGAAGGGTGGGTCCCCATGACTGGGAGGTGAGAGTGGGAGGCCCAGAATGCTGAGGTGGCTCCGGGATAGGGGGACCTGGGGGTTCCGCATCTGCATGGCCGCCTGCCTACCTCCCTGTCCGGCTTCCCAACCACACAGGGCAAGAAGTGGCGAGGGACCAGGGGGCAGCAGAAACAAAGCAGTCATGCCAAAATCCGGAGACTGCCCTCCCACATCCTTAGCAATGTGACACAAGGGTCTGGAGATGTCCTGCAGGCAATAGCTGACAGCTGGCTAGCTCCTGCTGGAGGGCCCACGTCCCAGAGGCCAGAAGTCTCCAAGACAGGCCAGGACAGCCCTGTTGTCCAACAGAGGGGCTCCCACATCACACAACAGTGTGATGTGGCTGTGGCTTTCACATCTTAGAGGAAAGCTTGTGCTTCTCACCGCATACATCGAGCACAAAAGAAGTTAGATTGTGTCATTTTGAAAACGTCCCTCCACAGAGACTTACCTGTTACACACCTGTGTGTGTTGCCACATCCACATGTGGATCCGCGTGAATGCCACCGTGTCTGTTTCTTAGACATTGCCAGGCCCGTATGGGACCCTGAATGCATCTCCGTGCTCCTGCCAGCCGCGTGGCCTAGTGTTCTTCTCAACTTTCTCATGCGGTGAGCTCTGTTCACTCGCCCCGAGCATGACTCCAGCCCAGTTCTGTCCCCGGCCCCCGAGAGGAAGCCGTGTGCCAGTTGCCTTCCGCGGGGCACCTGCGGCAGTATTCCACGGGATAGACTGCTTTTTGAAATGGAATTATATCATTAGTACCTGCCGGGATTAGTGCTGACATTGGGCTTATCCGTCCTTACATCACCTCCTCTTGTTCAAAGGCTGAAGGGGTGATCTGACAAGCCCACCCACATGTTGCCACCCGGGCTGGGAATTTTCGGTCTATGTTAGGCTGTGCGCATGTGTGTGTGTGTTTGTGCTGGTGTGCATGTGTGTTCACATATGCAGAGTGGAGCTGAATCACAAGAGAGGGCTTATGCTACTAGGGTAGATATTTTAAATGACTCTTCTGGGTCCCAGTGTCCTATGTCTCCCGCTGCCCCCCAGGTGTCCTCATCTTTGCTCCAAGGAACTGGCCCTCCTGGCCCCGGCCCGTGTGAGGTGGGGCTGGACAGCCTGGCCTTCCAGGGTCCGAGGATGTTCTGACTAGCCACTGCTTTCCCAGAATCCTCCCTGCTGTCTGGTGCCCTCCCCGTCCTACAGAGCATATCTGCCACCGAAGATCCGGAGGGAACCCCATGCCAAGAGTTTACACTAGGACAGAAGGAAAACCATTCCCCTTATTCCACTGGGCTTTTCCTCCACACACCCGTGGACTCCACATCAGTGGCACTCCTGGGATCTCTCGCAGGACATGGGCTCTTCTCTCACTGACCACTCACATCCTTCACCACCTGGCAATTTTCTGATTCAGTGACACTGTGTTTGTCATTTATCTCACAGTCAGAGCCTCTGGGAAGTGGGTTTTGTACCTTGGGACAACCTGTTTGAACAGTGAGCCTTGGCTGATTCATCAACAGTGACACATCAGCTGACCAGGCACCTTGCAGGGAAGCTCAAGGGCCCTGTTCCCCTGACAGAGGCCCCATTCAGGACAGCTGCATGGGGGCCATGGTGAGCCACGTATGGTACTCACCATTCTTTCCCTCTGTGTCCTTTCCTCTAACAGGTTGGTGGTCGGGGCCAGCTGTATCCTTTGCCGGCGTACAGGTGACAGCCGGCTGTGCTCACAGGCCTGAGAGGGGACACCCGGTTCCTACAGCCCCTCCCCCATGGCCCTCCCTTCCAGCAGGGAGGACCGTCTGCCGCCTGGAGTCTGGCGTTTCCAGGGCCACTCAGGGCAGATGACCTGTACCCAGGGGACAATTTGAGGCTGACCTTTGAGGCTAGGGCTTCCTGGAGGCATTTCCTGAGCCGCACACTGAGATGCCTGGAGCCCTTCAGGGCAGCTGGACACAGCCGTGAGGCAGGTGGTGCTCCCTGGAGAGCAGTCCCATCCGGGCCTGTTCCTTCAGAAGGAGCGGTAACACCAGAGAGGCTCAAGGGAGGAGCCATGGGAGGATCTGAGGTCAGGAGAGGGGATAGCTGAGGGAAGGGGAAAGCTGGGACTGCTAGCTGGGAGCCAGGTTCGAAGGTAGCTCTTCTATTTCTTTCATGAAGGACACTCTTCCCTTCTGTTGCTACTCGGACCCCTTGGGGGTCCTGGCACCAAAGGCTGATATTGAATTGCAAGGAGCCTGGACAGATGCCCCATGGAGGCAGAAGCCACCTGGCCCTGGGTGCTGGAGGGTGCCCCTGTGCCGTGGCTCTCAGAGTCCCCTCCTCACTTTGGACATGTGTTTCTGAGGTCGGGGTGTGGGAGGGGGTCTTTGTGGCTTGTGTTGGGAGCCTCTTCCAGGCTGACTGGAGATTGTGGGGGAGCGGGTGGCTGGCCAGAGCACTGGGGGTGTCTGGCCACAGCTGCTGCTTTCCCAGAATCCTTCCTGCTGCCTGGTGCCCTCCCGGTCCCTTGGCTCCTGATGTCACGATCCATTAGCCTTCCTTAGCCTCTGGCAGACGTGGCCCTGGAGTGTGCTGGCTTCCTCACCGGTCTCGGATTGGACACGACCGTCATGATAAGAAGCATCCCTCTCCGGGGCTTTGACCAGGTATGGCCGTGGGTGCCCCAGCTCCCACCCTGTGCTCTCTCCCAGGCGGGTGCAGGTGTGGTCTGGGAGTGAGGTCTCAGTCTTTCAAAACTGGCCCTTGTGTTGAGTGAGGAGATTGTTCCTGAAACAGAAAACACCTGCCAGAGTGTGGGAGGAGGGGCTGGCCCATGGAATGTATGGCAACATCCCCCCAGATCAAAGGGACATTGGTGGGCACGGCAGGCCAGCCTCATGGACCACAAGGTTGGGTCAACCCTTCTAGTCCCTCCATTAGAAAGCAGAAAGAATGTGGTGGCTAGTCTGCTGTCCCCCATCTCCCCTGCTGAGCTCCTCTGGTGTCTGAGCAGGGTGCCACCTCCGTGGGGACAGCACCGGGTCGGGAAGCAGGTGCCAGACTGGTAAGGCCATGGGAGCCTTAGGAGGTGACAGAAAAGAGGGAATGTATGAGTAAGGACGAGCACTTGGTGGCTGTCCTGGCCGGCAGCCCACCCTGAGTGCTCAGAGTGTCCCACACAGCCTCTGAAGCCCCGCCAGTTCCACGTCCTGTCCACTGCATGGGGCCAGCTCCTCTCACGGCCTGCCTGTCAGTTGGCCACTCCTGAGAGCCACATGGCAGGAGCTCAGAGGGCCACCCTGTGGGGTCTGAAGAGTACAGGTTGTCCTGACCCGCATTAGGGCCATAGACGCCCCTGATGATGGCAGAGGCAGGGGCACGTGGTTTGCTGTTTGTTTGTTTGTTTAACTAAAATTCTTCAAGAAAAAGTCACCTGTTAAAACCCAAGTCTAGGGCTTTCACTGTCAAGAGGTCAAAATTTCCTTTCACGTGCCTGAGAAGGAAGACAGACCCCTGTCCGTCTGTGCTGTCTGGCCTCATGAGCTCTTGCAGGGGTGGGGAAGCAGTGGGCCTGCCGTGTCCAGCGCCCAGCCCCAGCCCACCCGGTGGATGCTGTATATGCTGTGTGGGGCCGTACTTGCTTGCTTTCTTGCTTTCTTTCTGAGATTTTATGTCAGAGAGAAAGAGAAAGAGCAAATGAGTAGGGAGAATGTATGGCAGAGGGAAAAGGAGGCTCTCCCCTGAGTGAGGAGCCTGATGCGAGATTTGATCTCAAGACTTTGGGATCATGACCTGAGCTAAAGGCAGACCCTTAACCGACTGAGCTAGCCAGGCCAGGCGGCAACATCTGGGAAAGTCTCGGTGCCTCGGGCCATGGGTGGAGACGGCCAGTCGCAAACCAGACAGGAACCACATGAGGCCACGCTGTAGGACACTGAGAAGGACAAGGCCTGTGAAGTAGGGGGGCCTGTAGGGACAGGGACCACTCAGAAGACTGGCCTTCCAGCCCAGGCAGAAGTTGGAGACCGACAAGAGGGGATGCCCTGGGACATGGGGGCACAGTGGGGAGGCCAGGTGACCCAGGCCCTGCCTAAGAAGGATGTGCAGCCCTGGTGGCAGGCACATGGTCTGGCCACGTGGCTCAGTTGGGCCCAGTAATTCCCCCACGGACTGTGACAGAGACTCCAGGCTCATCAGGAGTCCAGAGGGAGGAGCCGCCTACACTTGTGTTCCTGTGACTCATGTGACAGTCCTGAACAGGCAGGGCTCCTCATGGTGTATGTCTTTATATGAGCGGGTACCAGGAAGCTGTGTCTGACTGGGGCTCTGGTCAGCGCAAGCCCTGCCACCCCCCCCACAGCGGCCCCAGGAGCTGAGCCCCCATCTGCAGCCAGGGGGTACAGAGCCTCCAAGGCTGGGAGGAGGGAGCCCTCTCTGCAGATGCCAGGGTCCACCTCCACCCACCCCCACCATGCCTGCTACCTTGTATATCTTGGTGGGGAGCAGAGGGGCCCACCTACTATCCCAACTCCCCAGAGGCAGAGGAGGTGACAGCATTTGGCAATGGTGGCAGGAATGGAGCCAAGTATCATCTCATTCAGCCAGGCCAGAGCCCCCAGGGGCAAAGGGTGCTTCTCTGTCACTGTTTTCAGTGAAGACTTAGTTAATCGGCATGTAGAGAAGACCCTGAAGGTCAAGTGCATCCTAATCCAAGGGCCCCAGGTTCTCGGATTTGGAGCTGGCATCAGGTGCTCTCCCAGCTCAGCCCTCACTTCCACAGAGGACAAGGGGACCCAGAAGTAGGGGTGGACAGAGGCCACCTAGCAGCCGGGGGGCCTTGGACCTTCCCCCTTGAATGGACCTTTCTTGGGCTCCTCTAGGGCTTTTTTTAAGCAGGCAGGAGACCATGTCCTTTCCTCCCACAGTCATTAGGAGTGGACGTTCTCACTGCCACCCGGCCCTCACAGCACATCTCTTATGCTTTGCAGCAAATGTCTTCCTTGGTCACGGAGTACATGGCATCTCAAGGCACCCGGTTCCTGAGAGGCTGTACCCCCTCCAGAGTACGGAGGCTCCCAGATGGCCAGCTCCAGGTTACCTGGGAGGACCTCAGCTCTGGCAAGGAGGACATGGGCACTTTCAACACCGTTCTGTGGGCCATAGGTAAGGGTGCGCCGAGCCACAGGTGAGCCACATGGAGACCAGCAGCATCGCCTCCCCCTTCCTGCTGTCTCCAGGGCTCCCCTCGTCCTGCTGGCTTTTGGGTGGGTCAGCTGTCACAGCACACCTCTTAGGCCATCGGAACAGCCCGTGGAGGTGTTTCCCTCACCTCCAGTGGGTGGGTTTGAGCTCTGCAGGAGTAAATGCCTCACTGGCTTTTGTGGAAACCACACTTTGCAGATCTCCCAAGATGGCGTCAGTGATGGGGCCGAGGCCTTGGGCCTTCCTCTGCTGCACATGGCTTGGAAGCCAGCTCACCCACACGTGGTTGTGTTCTCATCCTCCCATTCTCTGAGAGGTGTGGGTCTAGCTTTCTGTGGGGAGAGAGGGGCGAAAGTTGAGCAAGCATGGCTGGACAGAATTAGCCTGTTGCTGACATTGCTGGACGTACTCCCTCCCGGGCTGGCTCCTCCCTGCACCGCAAGGGAGCAGGATGGAGAGTGGGGATGGAGTAGGGAGACACCTGCCCAGGGCCTGGGCCTCAGCTGGTCTGAGGGAAGGGACATGGGCTCTGAGGAAAGGCGCCCTGGCCAGGAGCCAGGCGGGAAAAGCAGAGAGCTCAGAGTGTCCATCATGAGCCTG
Source organism: Enhydra lutris kenyoni (assembly GCF_002288905.1). NCBI lineage: Eukaryota > Metazoa > Chordata > Mammalia > Carnivora > Mustelidae > Enhydra > Enhydra lutris. Next base: position 3,461,847 of record NW_019154092.1, on the reverse strand, counting down.
CCTGTGGCTGTGAGTGGGGTCTGGCCCTGTGCGCTATTTCCAGTTCGCCAGGGTCTCTCTGCACTGAGCCTGGTCCATTGTCCCTCCTCCGTGAGCCCGGGCTCGGAACTGTGTAGCTGTCAGAATCCTCAGCCACCCCCACATCGGTTTATCAAATGTTTACTGAGTGCTCAGAGGGGCCTTCATGTCAGTGTCTGTCAGGACCTAGTTGGCCTGGTCCCGGCATCCCCTGCGGGGAGGCTCCCGGGAGGAGCCGGGCTGCGTCATAGAGCAGTGTGCTTCTGAGAAGCTTCTCTGATTTTTCTGAGTCCTCAGAATGCTGGGAAATCAGACCATGAGATAAACTCTGAGGAAGTTGGAGTCCTTCACTTGTGTGTGGTCAACACAGGCAGATTTAAGAAGCAAGGAAAACTCCTTGCAGTTCATTTAGTGCCTCTTGCCCAAAACTTAGTAAATGGCCACAGGAAATACTCTTGTTCGGTTCATAAAAGTAAATTGAAGTGGGTTTATTTTGGTAAATACCGTGAAAGATTCTATAACTTTTCAGGTCCAGAAGTGTAAGTTGACATTTATCTTGAAGTCCATTCTAAAAGGTGCAGTGGCAAGTCTCTCCCTTCCCGTCTGCACCCCCAGCCTCTTCCTTTGTCCCCTGATAACACCTTGGGGACCCCAAACACCCACATCCCTTCTCTTGCCGTTGGACAGAGGCAAAGGCCTATGCCAATATGCCATCCGCTAAGCCTACGCTAAGGGCAGCAGCTCAGAGGGCAAGGGGCTGTGCCCTGGGGAAGCCTCGAGGTCCTCCCAGCTTCCAGACAGGTCCCTGGTGGGCGACACAAGGGGCCCCTGGTGCACATGCCTGTCCTCCCCTCTGCAGGAGTCCGTTTTATTTTCTGTATTTTCAAAAAGAGCATCCCCCAGACAGTCTGCCCAACGTGATTGATGCTGGGGGTGGAAGCTTTTCACAGTCCTTGGCCTTTGACCTTGCTTCCCGAGGCGGCGCTGCGGTGGCGGCGGCGGTTTCTGGCACGCCTCCTGGGGCTGTACGGGCATGTGCTGACTTTGCTGCTAGCTCCCGGGCCAGGTTTTGTAAACAATCGGGAGCCACTTCCCAGTTTAACAACTGGGAATGTTTTCTGCCGGTTTACCCTGATAAGCCTTTAGCCAAGCATCGTTTCTGCTTGCAATGAAGGACGATCAGTGGGCCAGGAGGTTAAAATAAAGCTCCCCTGGGGGCCGAAGGGCTGGCCCAGCAAATAGCTCTGGGACCGTGGGTCCTGCTCCAGTAGCGAGTGCTGCGTGCACACCAGCGGGACTTTGACGTGTGTAAAAAACAGGAGGGAAGGATGGCCCTCGTGTCCGGAGGACACATAGCAAGGGCCACGAGGAGCTTCCGTGGGGCCGAGCTTGTGCTTGGCACCTGGGTCACGGCTGGTGAGGACAGTCTGCGCAGGGATGGCGAGGAGGGCCCGGCAGTCTGCAAGCCTGGGAGGACTCCTGAGCCTCTTCCTCTGCCCAGCCTTGATCTCCACGTGGTGGATTAAACACATTAGCAGTTAAAGCAGTTAATTGCTGTGCAGGGGGCCGGCTCATTGTTTGTCTCTGAATCACCCACCCACACCAGGTGTCTCAGATAATAGACTGGGAACTCGCAGCGAGGAGGATTTCCTGTCTGCAGATGTGCCGATTACGGTGCTGAGTGAAGACAGTCAGCCTGCAGCCGCCGCAGGCTCGAATTCACCCTGTGCAGTTAACCAGTTGTGGCCTGAATCCTCAGCCATTGGGGGGCGGCCATGGGTGGGGGGAGCAGGGGCAGGATGGGGCAGGACAGGGACACCGACGGGACACTTGCGCATGGAATCGCTTCCCAGCTGGAGCTCCACTGAGGTTCAGCTTCGACTTTGTTTCCGAGGCTGGACGGAGGGCCGTTGGAGCAAAGCCCTGGGAAAGCCGGCCGCTCAAACTCTCCTGTGCCCCCCAGCATCTCTAGCCTCCTGGAAGGTTTACTGGCCCCCTCTCAGGGCAAGGGTGGACGCTCTTGGTGCTTCCCTCCCTGGGCTATGAGAGTCCTGCCCACGGTCAGAACGCCCAGACGGCTGGTGTCCCCACCGCCCGGAGTGCCAGGAAGGGCCGGCCTGGCCATGCCTCAGCAGCCCCCCTTGGTCTATTAGGAATCAGCCACTTCCTCTTCCTCAGACTTTGTCTTAGCAGGGAAATTGGTATCGCCCACCTGGGTGTGAAACCCACAGATAACTTCCAAGCTTCTAAAATGGCATAACGAGAGCCAGCAGGTGCTGGAGGCCCGGCTTTCTAGTTTCTTGGTTTTGTTTTTGTTTTTGTTTTAAATCTTATTAATGTATTTGGGAAAGAGAGCATGGGGGTGGTGGTGGTAGAAAGAGCAGAGGGAGAAGGACAAGCAGACTCTGTGCTGAGCACAGAGCCCAACGGGGGGCTTGATCCCATGACCCTGAGATCATGACCTGAGCTGAAGACCTGGATGGTCCACTGACTAAGCCACCTAGGTGCCCCCCTACTCCGGCTCTCCAGCTTTAATCCAACCACCATATTGGGGACCCCCCTCCCTGTAGAGCCCACTTACACAAAGTGTACCCATGGACCACAGCCGAGGAGGTGGTGGCACCTGTGGAGACAGCAATGGGACCTGCGGTACCCAAGGAGTGGAGTGCGACTGCCCAGGGTGGGCTGCAGACTTGGGCTCCCCTCTCTACCACGGGGACTGCTGGCTTTGGTTTCCAGGGGGCCGCCTTGCTCAGCTACATTCAGCTGATGGCTCCTTCATCCCACAGACACCCCCTTCGAGTCCTTGTGGACCGTCTCCCCACCCCCCACCCCTGAGTGCTGGGCAGCAGCGCTAGGAGCTGGAGGCAAAACAGAAGTGAGCCCCCGAGGCTGGGAATTCATGGGTGTGTGTGTGTATGGGGGTTCTCTTGAGTCCAGCAAGAAGGATGAAGCAGTCCAGGCCCCTGTGCCCCCTGATAGCCATGAGAGAAGCCCAGGCTGGCGTGGGGCTGCTGGAGAGGGACTAGCAGGTGGAGCGTGGGTGCAACCTTGTTGAGAGAAGCCCAGTCCAAGGCCCCTGGGCCTGTTCTTTGGGGCCGTGTCATGCTGTGGCTGTAGGAAACTGCACGCGGTTGTGTTCCTCCCGGGGGGGACCTCGGAGCAACCTAACAGGTTGTGACAGGTTCCCACATGTGGACTCCCCGGGTCACCTAAGGCCCACCTTTCTCAGCTCCCCAGGCCTGAAAGGGGAGCACTGCTCCGCTCGTGAGCCTCTCATATTCTAACACCTTTTTATTTCAGTTTAAACGTCAAGTTTGTAAATAGCCACGTGAAGAGAGACTCCAGTCTCTGTGTGTATGTGGTGTGTTTCCTTGGAGGGAAAGGAGATGTTCAGGGAGTTCTTCCTGTCGGCCCCTCCCACAGACCAAGGGAAGCGGCTGAGCCTGAGACCATGGCCTTCCCCTGCCACACCATGTGGCCCTGGGTGATGGACCCCAGCTCATGAGCCAACACCGTCGACTCTGGCTGTCATTCATCTCTGCTGTGGCTCACTGTGGCATCAACCCATTGCAGAGGCAGGGCAGTGGGAAAACAGCCTCCGTGCTTGCAGACTGGCCCTCTGCCCTCTGGGAAGTCCTGCACCAGTGCAGGCCGGGAGCTGTCTCCTGCCCGTGTCCAGGGTCACCTTGACCCCCACAGCCGTCAGACCCAGGCCAGCCTACCTTCGCACTTATGGTCTTTTTACCAAATCAGATTCAATATTTATGATTAGAACTTAGTGGAAGCAAGTTGTTTTTTAAAAAAAGAAAAAAGTCTTACTGAAAATGGTTATAAAGATAAATAGGCATCTTTTTTGTTTTGTTTTGTTTTTGCATTAATGTGCACTATCTAAATTTTGCAAGTGCTACTGGGAGCCATCAACCAGCAGGAAGGTTATATTGATATTTGTAATTGTTACAGCAATAATTACCACCTACCAGGGAATGTGTCCCTTCCTGAGGGTTCCCGTGGACCAAACTGCTGCTGGGTCTGGGTTGGAGGCTGCACCACGTTCCAGGGCTGGCTGTAGGGGTTTACGAGCCCATGTGAGCTTATTTTATGTGTTGTCAGTGCTGCACACAGGCTTGAATGGGAAAGGCCCATGTTGTGTTTCATGGGGAGGGGACAGTGGTGAGAGGTGTCCTCAGGATGGCCTGGGGGGCAGTGGCAGGTGCTGGTGGTCACAGTAAGCCTCCAGTCTCAGGTCACACTAAGGTGCTCGGGTCATGGTAAGGCTCACTTATTCATTCAGCAAACATTGAGCCCTATCTGGACCCCAGGGCAGCAGGTTGGGTCCTCTGCCCTGTTCTTGGGGCCCCTAAGGTTGTAGACTGGGGTTCTGGGGCTATTTTAGAAGGGGCCATTTGAGAAAACAAAAGGAGCCCTTTGTTGTTGTTATCCTTTCCCCTAAAGTCCCAAAGATGACAAGAGACACATAATAAACTTTTTTTAAAAGGTGAGCCTCAAGGGATCTGACTAGAGGTGCCAAAGGTGTGAGTTCTGCCTTCCCTGTCTGGCCCAGGGTGACCCGCAGGCCAGCCTAGGGGGAGTGGCTGACTCTGGGGGCCCATGCATGTTTCCCCCCCAGGAGGGATGCCAGGAGGGGTGCTCTGTGAACCTGTGTGAAGCTGTTGATCCGATCTCCTGGACCCCCACCCTCCTGATACTCGCCTGCGTCTGTGTGATCAGAGCCCCTCATTCGCCCTGTCATACCCCTGCTGGCACTTAAATCTTAACTCATTATACGGATTGCCCTTCACTCGTCGGAACGTGTGCTCCAGGCAGGCGTGAAATTGGAGGGAATGCCCGTTTTCCTGTAACAGGGAGACAGAGGCCCAGGAAACTGCATATGTCCAGTTGTCTGTGTCCCTGGGCCCAGCTGAGCAGGTAGGAAGGACCAAAACTGCCATCTGGGGAGTTTTTGACCTTCAGCTTTCTCCAGCCTTCTCTCTCACCCACGCTGGTGAGCGTGGGGGCCAGGCTGCCTCCCCAGACCAGTAGCAGCAGCTGGTGGGACTCTGGGGCCGTGAGAGGACTGCTGGTCTGGTCCAGCTGCCCCGGGAGCTCTCAGGCTGATTGCGGCTTCCCGCACCACTTCAGGGCCCCAGGATGTCCTGGATGCCAGGACTGTCTTACGTTGGTGACACCAGGGTCACTTAGAGGGACTCAGCAGACAAGGCTGAGCCTGGTGAGGGAGGCAGCTCTAAGGACCCATCCACACATTGGTTTGGACTCTGCCTCTGAGGAGGAAGTGAGAACATGTTTGTTTCTGGAATCTTGACACCCTTGTTGTTTGCAGTAAATATGAGTGTCACTCGGGCAGTTCACAAGAGGAAATACAGCTACTGAATATGTGGCCCAAAGTCCTTAGTTTTACAGGTAAATATACTGGTAGTCAAAGAAGTGGAAATTAAAACTTTGGTCAGAGGGAAGGAACAAGCCCCAGAAGGGGCCACCATCCAGGCACAGCTCCCCGCCCTGGGCCTGGGAAGCCCCACCTGGTCGGTGGGCCTTCCTCTGAGGACTGTCCCGAGGAACTAAACTGACACACAGACAGACTGCCTTCCCCATGCTGGTGGTGTCCAGGGAGCAGAGATGCGGGAACCAGGCCTGGGAGCCGTTCAGCTGCACTCAGCAAGCCTGAGCTGGGTACCAAAGAGACAAGGCCCCAGGGAGCAAGAGATCCCCCAGGGCATGGAGTGAGTGGCCTGCGAGGGGTGTGGGAAAGCACTGTGTGCGACACACAGGGTGATGTGCATGGGGAGAAGGGTGCCACGGAGGTGCCCGTCTTCCCCCAACCCCCAGGTCGCCTGAGGAGTCGTACCTTTGTTTTTGCGTGAGGGAGAAAGCTTTGCGTGTTGCCTGGGTCTTGCTTCTGGCCATGTAAGCGTGACCCGGACTGGACATTGTCCACAGGGCCAGAGCCACCCTTCTTGTGTGGCTGGCCACTGGGTCCCCACGCGAGCACCCGTGCTCTGCCTTCCTTGGGGGCTCCAGGCCTCAGCTGAGTGGGGGCCCCACACCATCTCCCCAGGCCCCCGGCCCCTGTGGGGAGACAGAACTCTGCTCTGAGCACAAGGCAGCAGAACTTGGAGGGGTATGTCTCTCCTTCCCCCATGACCCTCTCCAGGTTGTCTGCTCAGTGAGGCCCGCGTCCTGGCTGTGGCCAGAAGCTTCGATGGAGGGCCTTCCGCAATTTGGGCGTATTCTGTCTACCCCTGCTGCTGCTCCCCCCCCTTTTTTTTTTAAAGATTTTATTTATGTGACCGACAGAGATCACAAGCAGGCAGAGAATCAGGCAGAGAGAGGGAGGAAGGGAAACCGGCCCCCCGCTGAGCAGAGAGCCCGACGTGGGGCTCGATCCCAGGACCCCGTGACCATGACCCGAGCCGAAGACAGAGGCACCAACCCACTGAGCCACCCAGGCGCCCCGCTGCTACCCCTTTTAAATTTATCTCCATATTCCTTGAGACCTGGGATATGGTTAGACTGACATCTCTGAGGTGTACGGTTACTATGGTTACTACGAGGCCCAAGGAAATGCTCCTAGTGTCCCGGGACTTGCCAGGCAGGAGTGCTGTGTGGCCAGCATCAGAGCAAAGTAGTCTGTGGGCAGCCAGCTTTGTCCTTGGATGCTCCAGCCTCAGCCTGGAGCAAGGCAAGCTGCTGTAGGCCCTGCTCCCTAAAACCGGCAGTCTGGGGCGGAGCCTGAGGGCTCAGCTCTGAGTCCCCTACCTGCAGGGACTCTCAGCCCACCCTGCAGACCCCCACCAGGCCTGCCCACTGAGCCCAGCTCCTTCCTTGCTGAGGTGCAGCCCCTCCCAGTCCCTTCCTAGGTGCAGGAGAAGTTCCCAGGCGCCAGATGGATCCCCTACTCAGGAATCAGGCCTGGGGCCCCCATGCTGCCTCCTCCAGGCAGGACACTGGCCAGCGTGGCGTGATGCACTCCGCACACCCATGCGTCTCTGCTCACTCAACTAGGGCCGGTGTTGGTGCCGTCAGAGGGCAGGGACCTCCAGAGCCTCACGTTGCGTCGCCAGTGTCTGGTGTGCTGGGCAACGGGCGTCCGACCACCCAGCACCTGATTCTTGCGGCCAAGCGCACCGAGGAGGCCGGAGCCGGCTCCCCATGAACTTGAGAAGCATGGCTTAGTTGAGTCTCTGTGTTTTGACTTCCCACTCTGGGAGAGCAGCTGGAGACTTAAGGTTTCCCTTTCACAGGACTTGGTCTTCCAGATGCTCAGCTTGGCATCACCAGCCACCCGATCTCTCGTGTATCTGAGGCAGCACGAGCTGTGGGAATTGTGCCTTTGAAACAGTTCGTCTTTGCCTTTAAGGACATACCAGGAGCCTTGCCTTTAAGGACATACCAGGAGCCCTGCAGGGCTGCCTCTGCCCTCCCAGGGCCCCCCAGGAAGAGCTGACTCCACCACCCCTTGGCTTAGTGAGACCACACTGTCTGAACTAGGGGAGAAAGGGACCTCTGCTGGCACTCGGCGGTGACAAGGCCCAGGGCTGGAAGCATGTGAAGCCCGGCGGGGAGGCTGCTGCTGCTGTCCCCTGCCCCTGCCAGCTTTGTACCTGAGAGTTGCTCACCAGGATTAGCCAAAAATGACTGCACCCAGGGGTGGTTATGGTGTGTGGTTTGGGCTCTGCCTTTCTGCCCATTTCTGTTCTCTGCTCTAGAGGTCTCTAAGCTGGAGATATCTGCTGGCCAGGTGCCACAGGCACACGAGAAGAGGAGCTAAGGGCTTGTAGCATGGAGCTGCCCAAGGCCAGGCCTCTAGCCCCACTTGCCGCCAGAGGGGGTTTGCGGGGCCTGCCCCGAGACCCTGAGCAGGGCTTGAGTCTGCCTTCTCGCTGCCTGCTCTGGAGGACATTCTACTGCCCAGCTCTGGGGACACAGGGCCACAGCCTATTCACACAGACCCAATTTGAGGGCAGGAGAGACGCATAAATCCATCACAAAGCACCATCCTGAGTATGGGCCTGTGGGAAGAGCCCGCCTGTGGGAGGGTGGGAACCCCCAGGTTCACAGAGAGAGTGAGAAGGAGCATTCCCTATCCCAGGAAGGGCCATGTGGGGACTCAGGAGGCTGTGGGCTCACTTGGGGCCCACAGGCGTGCTCCGCAGAGACTGAGACACACACGCACCCCGGCACTGCTGGGAAACATGTGCACAGGCTTCTTCTGTGAGAGGCCCGGGTTGTGTAGGTCCCCTGTCTTCCCCTAAGGGCCCGATGCCTTCAGAGGCTGTGAGGCCCTGTCGCGCTGTGTCTGCAACTACGGGTACAGTGACCTTCGATCATGCTCTGCTGTGTCTGTAAGGCATGCAGGCTCTAGGTGGGCTGGCTGGCTCCCCAGAGCCTGGCCCCTGCCATGGGGAAGGGTTGAGATCACTGTCCAGCGATGGGGTGCGCATACTCCTGGGTCATCGCTACTTCTAGATTTTTTCTGTGGTCAGAGCCATAGGAACTTCCTATTAAGAAAATGGAGAATGGGACGCCTGGGTGGCTCAGTGGGTTAAGCCGCTGCCTTCGGCTCAGGTCATGATCCCAGCGTCCTGGGATCGAGTCCCACATCGGGCTCCTTGCTCAGCAGGGAGCCTGCTTCTCCCTCTGCCTCTGCCTGCCACTCTATCTGCTTGTGCTCACTCTCGCACGCTCTCTCTCTCTCTCTCTCTCTCTGGCAAATAAATAAATAAAAAAAAACTTTAAAAAAAAAAAAAAAAAAAAAAAGAAAATGGAGAATGAATGAATTTCCAACTCAAACGTGACTTCACAGGGTTTTGCCTGTCTTCTTTGAATGGCTTATAAGCTTTATTGTCAGGATCTAATCATACAGTGGAAATATAGGTTGGCATAGTCTCCTGAGCGAATCATCTTTGTCTGTGCAGGTTATCAACCGCATATCCAATTTGGCCCCTGGGTTTCAGATTGTTTACAAATTATGGGGACTTTTTTTTCTTTTCCATTTTTCTTTTGTGTTGTTTGAATATGTGAACTACGTATATAATTAAAAAACCAAAATTGTATCACAGGACTTGTTTAGAGAAGTCTTGTCCTGGTCTGCTTCCTCCACCCCTTTCCTTTCCTTTCTGTTCCTCCTCATCCTGCTTCCTCCTCTTGTCAACTCTGTGCAAGTAACAGTGTGGGGCTGTGTGCGTGTGTGCTTTGGGCATCTGTGTGCGTGCGTGCGTGCGTGTGAGGCTGCAGAGGCCGACAGCCCCTTGACGCTGTTGTGCTTGATGGGCATGCCAAGTGGGCATGCTGAGAAGCGTTCTGATTCAACGGAGGAATCTCAGTGGGAACTGCTGAACGTCTTTGAGCCTTGCACTTTATTTCCTTCAGGTCGCATTCCAGAAACCAGAAGCCTGAATTTAGAGAAGGCTGGAGTACACACCAGCCCCACCAGTCAGAAGATCCTGGTCGATGCTCAGGAAACTACCTCCGTCCCCCACATTTATGCCATTGGAGATGTAGCAGAGGTACGGCCGGTACCTGCCACCTGGTGTCACCTCCCCGTCCCCCCACCCCAGCTGGGCCTCAGGGACCTGACGAGGCTCACAAAGGCTGTGGGCCAAACCCCAAGTACTACTGGTAGACTCAAGTGCTGGGAAGGATTGGGCACCAGCCTCTGCTTACTCGAATGTTTCTGTGGGGGGTGGGGGGCTGGGGGGAGGCTTAAAAACGAAGAGCACCATCAGCAAATCCCTCTTGTCCGCTCTGAGGGAGGGACATCTGTTTGCACACAACATGGGCCTCGACTTCCTGAAGGTGGGCTGACGGTACAGAGCCCTAGAGATGCTCCTGGTGGTCCAATCCTTGGGGCTGTCTGGCCCTGCAGCCCTGGGCGTGACCTCCTCACCTCAGTTTACCCTCTCATCTGAGGATGGGTCAGTACTGTCCCTGACTGGGCTGTCAGATGGGGACACAGCCCCACTCACCAGGCCTGCCTGCTCCTCCCCTTGTGAGTCCCTGGCAGAAGCCCTGCCCCCCAGCCTGGGAGGCATCTGGTCAGCATCCCTCCCCTCTTCATGGCCCTATCATGGCTGGTCAGTCATGGGACCCCTGCTCCCCCGACCACCTTCCCAAAGCCCCAGGAGCATTCGGCCTCTCCTATACATTTGCATCATGGCCTAAGGAAGGTGGCTCAGGTGGGGCCCTGGCCAAAGAAGCCTGAGAGATACACCAGGGCCCCCAGACCCCAGCAGGGCTCTTGCTGGCCAGTTCTACCAGCATCATCAACGTGTTAGTCCTGGGGCTGCCATTACAAATCACCACAAGCTGGGTGGCTTAGATTGATAGAACTGTATTCTTGCACATTCTGGAGGCCGGAAGTCTGTGTGGGCAGGGCTGGGCTGCCTCCGAAGCCTCTAGGGGAGGACACGTCGTCATCCATCAGGCAGTCCAGACTTGGAGCTACAGCACTCTCTGCCGGTCTGTGTGTGTGTGTGTGTGTGTGTGTGTGTGTGTATACACACGCACGCATGTGTGTCCTTGTTTCTTTCTTCTTAGGACCCTCATTGGATTTAGGGCTCACCCTAAGTGACCGATCCTAAATGGTCTCAATTCTTTCCTTAATTACATCTGCAAAGAGCCTCATTTCCAAACAAGGTCCCATTCTGAGGTTCCAGGCAGACATGAACTTGTGGGATGCCTTAAACCTGCTGTGATGTGTTCTAGCATCAGCCACTTTTCTGGGTTCTTTGACTGTTACAGGAACAGACAGAAGTCTTAGCTCTTATGGTGACACCCTGGTCGGAGTCACAGATTGACAAGTGAGTAAGTGAACTGTTTGAGGGAGATGTCAGAAGATGCTTAGTGTGGTGGTCAAGGGAGACCTGAGGGAGGAGTAGAGCGAGCTAGAGGCCCAAGCCAGCCCAGTAAGGATTCTCGTGCCTGCCCCAGGGTGTAAGCACTGCCCTGCCCCCACTCACCCCAGAGCCCACTTTGGGAAATGCCTGGGGGTGGAGGAGCCAGTATCTGTGGCAGGTGGGTCCCTGGGTGGGGCATCCCAGAGCTGAAGGAGAACAGGTGGCAGTTGTCCCCATCCTTCCCTCAACCTCTGCTGCAGCTTATGATGGCTGGGTCTTCCAGAGAGCCTGACACACTCATGGAGACAGACCAGGGCAGGAGCCCATGCAAGGCTGGGCTTTCCCTTTGTTCCTGAGGGGCCAGCCTACCCATCTGGCACAGGCCCATCTTGCAGACACTTGACTCCATACAGACCCCTCCTGCCAGGACAGCATGGCCCCTGCTGTGCCCCTTGTACCAGACGGATCACTCCCTAGCTGTGCTCCATGCTGGCATGTGAACCACAGGGCTGCCCCTTGAGTCCCTCAGGCTGCCCGTGGACCCAGGCTCATGAAATGGTACATGAGGGGGAGCAGACCACCAAGTGGAGACAGCCAGGGACAGCTTGCTGGAGCGTGTGCTCAGAGCTCCAGCCCATCCTCCCACCAAGTCCTATCTGACCATCCAATTGACCTGTTGGTGTGGACAGAAGTGAGTGGCTTCACGTGCCCACTGGACCGGGCAGTGCTGTTGCTCACGTGATCTCCGATGGTGGGGACGTGGCATTCTCTGGTGGCCCCTCTGTGTTCATCCTGTGTGCTGCACCCCAAGATAGCACCCATGGTCCTGGGAGAGAGTGCTGTGCGGATTATACCAGGCTTTCTGTACACCCCAGGAGCTGAGCGCAAACATAGAGGAAACCATAGTATTTCAGACTGTTTTGCCAGAAATAGTACACACAAAGGCGGCATCTATTGAAATATTAAATCCACTGAGTTGGAAAGGTCCTTCGGGGGCAGTCCAAAGAGTTAACACTAAACCAGTGGTCTGGTGTGCAGTGGGGAAGAGTCCCGTAGGCGGGCGGGGTGGCCATTGTCTGGTGACATATTGTGCTGCGCGCATGGACGTTTCCGCACTTAGTCAGGCCCGGTGGAATGCACGGGCTGCTTTCACGAGTTTATCTCTGCGGATCTCTATTCATTTCTGGAATGTCAAACAACATCTGCATTTCCTGCTGCTGCAGAGGTGATTGGCAGCCGGTCCCAGGCCGACGCGTGTAGGAACATGGGGGGCTGTGCACCACCACCACCACCCCCACCCTGGCTCCTGGAGCGGGATACACCCTGGGACGGAGGGGCCTCCAGCAGCAAGGCATTCGGATTTGGGATTTGTAATGGACGGTGACGTACAAGCCAAGCTGCACGTCAGGCACACACGAAATCCTTCCAGGGCCCTTTTAGCCTGAATCCCGGGTACTGCAGATGATTAAGTAGGAGCGGGTACTCCTTCGAGCTCTGTCCTGTGGGTAGCTCTCCAAGGTCACCAACATGAAGAAGGGGTTCAGAGGGAAGCCACAAGTCAGGGTGGGTGGTGTGGCGGGGCTCACTGGCAGCTCACCTGCTCTTCCAGGGATGGGGGCCATAACCACAGGTGGCCCCCCAGAGCAGGACAAGCCAACTGGCCCAGGGCTCTGCGCCCAGAGACAAACAGGCTTTGGAGGTTTTGGAGGGGGAGAAGCTTCACTAGGAGGCATGGGCGGTGGCAGGGGTCCTGTGGAGACTCCCCCAGACGTGCCGAAGTAACCCTGGGCTCCTCCCATGCATCAGGGGCGGCCTGAGCTGACACCCACGGCCATAATGGCAGGAAAGCTCCTGGCCCAGCGGCTGTGTGGTCAGTCCTCAGACGTGATGGATTACGACAACGTGAGTACCCTCTGCCCTTCAGTGAGCTGCATCCAGCCTGGAGACAAGGTAGCTCTGGGGGCGGGGGGGGGGGGGGGGCGTGCATGTGCCTGTGTGCATGCTCACAGGCATGTGGACCTCTGTGTGTGCACACACACTCCTGCATAAGGTTTAGCTTTGTGGGAGTGGCCTCTCAACCAGCAAGGGTAGCCCCCCACACTCCCTCTGGCAGGCTGCTAACTTGCACGGCTGGGGCCCTGGCCTGAGTGGGGATCTTCAGTGTTGGGTCCCCAGGCGTGTACCTCACTTGGGACTGGCTTTCCAGGTTCCCACCACCGTCTTTACCCCGCTGGAGTACGGCTGTGTGGGGCTCTCGGAGGAGGAGGCTGTGGCTCGCCACGGGGAGGAGCACGTGGAGGTATGTTGGGGCTCCAAGGACAGAGGGGTGCCAGGACACAATGCCTGTGTGGCGCTCACACCCTGACGACAGCCCCTCCCCAAGCCAGGCCTGGCGGACAAGTGGGAGCATTGGTGTCCCTGCTTCCTGGGGCCTGCAGTTTGTCAAAGTGGGGCGGGGGGCCCAGACTGCTGGCCAAGATATAGCATGGAGGGACACTTGGGACGGGAGTGCTGCAGGACAGCCCCAGAAACCAGGGCAGCATTGGGGTGTGGCCCCTCATGGGGCACGTGTCTCCCTCCACCTGGAAAGGCTCCGACTCTCCCAACCTTCTCTTGCCATCGGCTTCTGCTTCCAGCGTCCTGCCGCCCCCACCCTGCCACAGCCCAGCTGTGCCTTCAGGTACCCCCCACCTCCCTGCCACCCCGGTCTCTGTTCCTGATCTGCGATTCATCCAGCTCTCACAGGCCCCCAAAAACCCGGATTTAAGTACTCCCCCCAAAGGAAGACTGCCTCTTGAGTGTGCTCAGCCAGCTTGCCATGGCCCTGGGGTGGCCCCTGAGTGTATCCTAAATGGCCTGGCAGGAGCGGGGAAGCCGGAAGCCTCCAGCATGGCTTCATCTTGGTACTGCAACAGCTTGCCCCGGACCAGGAGAAACTAGCCCCCGTGTGGCCACCGCCACGGGCCTCGTACCCTCTGGGAATGAGTCACTGGGTTCCAAGGCCTGCCCCTTGCCCCAGCGCCCCGGTCCTCTCCATCAACGGGCCAGGCCTGACAGGCCAGCCTTCCCCCCAGCACTTTATTTGCTATTTTTGTTTGATTCATCACAAGTACATGGGGACATATGTTCGTGGCATTCTATAATGTTGTTTTATGTTTCACAATGTTGAATGGCCAAATACGCTTTGTTTGTTTTCTTTTCAATTCTGTCTTAGTTAGAACAATATTCTCTGAAGTTCCATTAATTAATAATGGCTGTGCAGCACATGTGAGGGCCCTGCTCATTTTTTACTCAGCCGCAGCCCCGAACACGCTGTCGAGCCCTTCTTGGGTGCTGAAAGCCTCTGGCCGACAGCTCCGGTGTGGGCCAGGGGCCTCCCCAGGCCTGCCTCCCCCTCCTTGCTCAAGTGAAGGCCCAGCCAGCACCAGGGTACCCTTGGGAGGCCACAGAGCCACTGGGTGGGCCGGGCACCCCCTTCCACTGCCCACCGTCACCCCATCTGCTCCACAGCATCCACCTGGTGTGACGCTCTGAGACTCGGGCTCTGTGACAAGACATGGTGGGCTCCACTTAGCCAGTCTGGGGCCCACTCTGCTACTGTGGTCCATGGCGGCCTTGGGCCTGGGTGGGAAAGGTTCTGTCTTGCAGACAGTGTGGCCCTGGCCAAAGGTTGGTTTTGTGTGGGAGCGAGAAGGGTGGTAATCACAGCCAACCCCACCATGTCCTTACCCCACACCACAACCTGGAGGCCACGTGGGCAGTTCTGGGTCCCCACCCCATCCCTGCAGCCCAGGAAGCTACTACTCCAGGAATTGGTATTTTGTCCCTTAGGTTTTTTTTTTTTTTAAACATTTTTTTAAAATTTTTTCTTCTCAAACAAGTTTTTTTTTTTTTTAAAGATTTTATTTATTTATTTGACAGACAGAAATCACAAGTAGGCAGAGAGGCAGGCAGAGAGAGGGGGGAGGCAGACTCCCTGCTGAGCAGAGAGCCCGATGCGGGGCTTGATCCCAGTACCCTGGGATCATGACCTGAGCTGAAGGCAGAGGCTTTAACCCACTGAGCCACCCAGGGGCCCCTCTTGTCCCTTAGGTTTATCACGCATATTATAAACCCTTGGAGTTCACAGTGGCTGAGCGGGATGCGTCCCAGTGTTACATAAAGGTGAGTGTCCTCGTGGGCCATGCCAGGAGGTGAGAGGCAAGGAAAGAGCTGGCACCCGGGGGTGGGGAAACTCCCTGCAATTGCCCATGCCCCCCCCCGCCCCCGCCCCTGCAGGCCCACCTGTTTAGCCCTAGGGCTCTATCGCTAGCCAGGTGGACCATTGACCGTGTGGCTTTCAGATGGTGTGCTTGCAGAAGCCCCCACAGCTGGTACTGGGCCTGCACTTCCTTGGCCCCAACGCAGGCGAAGTTACTCAAGGATTTGCTCTGGGGATCAAGTAAGTGGGGAGGGATGTTAGCGTTGTGCACTGTTTCGATGCCTGTGGCTCTGAAAGTTGGTGGCGCTGCAGTGGGAAGTCTGCGGCTGTGATGTTGCTCTTGGGTACCATCATCCGCCTGCTTGGCAGACCATCTCCTCAGACACGGCAGCTCCCGTCACAAGAGAGGCAGCTTTCTTCTCCAGCCAGCTCTTAAGCCAGCCATACTGTGTCAGTCTGTGTCCAGGCCACCTGGGGAGCCAGGGTAGAGGCCTGAGTCCCTGGCCATTGAGGGTGGATCCCAGTTTGGGTCTTCTCTACTTAGAATGAACAGGGCTGGGGCCCTCCTTCACGTGGCCCAGCACGCAGACAGTCACGAGCAAGGTCTGCTCGCTGCCCCGGGGCCGGCATGTGCTGTGCTTTGTGGGGTCCCGGGTCTCCAGGCTTGCCTGGCACTTTTGCTGCTGGAGGCTCTGGGTGGGGGTGGGTTGCGGGTCAGAGGGGTGTGGGGCTGTCAGAGGCAGGAGGGTGGAAGGCAAAGTGGAGCTGAGGGAACAGAGAAGGGCTGCATGGGCCACCCCACCATGTACTTGGGGCTTGGGGCCATGACCAAGATCTAGCCTCAGAGTCTGGTGGAGGTCTTAGGACAGGGTGGGAGGTCGAGGGGCAGGCCCCCTACCAGGAAGACTGATGGGGGCTATGAGGGACTAGTCCAGACACCCCAGGGGCACCCCTGGCTTCCTGGCAGGTAACAGTAATAATTTTAGGACAGAGCCAATAGAGAATGTGAATGGGCCATTCACAGGTAAAGAAAGTTAAAATAAATAGTAGAAAGATGCTGTGCATTGTTTGGAATTTTTAATGTAATTAAAACACTAAGAAACCATTTTGGTCAATGAGGGTTGAAAGGTTTGATAACGTCCAGTCTGGTGGTGATCATTTCCAGCACCTGCACTGTGGAGACACTGAAGGTTTGAGCAAATCAGGGGAGTGAGGGGACCCATGTTCAGAGATAGTCAGGAGGAGGGTGTGAACCGGACGCCCCCTATGGGGGCCTTCTGCCCACAGTTTGAAACACACATGCTTGTTCGAGTTGGAACTCACGCACTAGCTATTGTAACGTGTGTATAGATGGGAGGAGGGCTGTTTGTGGCGGCCCCTTCTGCTGACGGTAGCAGCGCCCTGCGGGGAGTCCTCACTTACTGTGCCTCCGAGGAGGGGCCCGGTGCCCCATGGGTGGTCGCCGCTGCAGGGGGAGGGGATGTGTGTGTGACAAGAGCTGGGTGCTGAGCAGAAGAGCACCGTGAGCAGGACCAGGCCAGGTCGGCGCAGGGCTTATCAAAGTGGGCTCGACCTAGCTTGCTGGGGCAGGTGGGGAGGGGGAGCAGGCCCACAGAAGGAGTAGCTGGAGCCATGGACCGAGGTAGGTCTGCTCCTGGTGGGCTGGGAGCAGTAGGAAGCCAGGATGGAGCAGGCAAGGGGGCCCCGGGGGAGGTGGGAGGTGGGCCTAAGGTGGGGCTGCTTGGCATTTGCTGGGAGACACATGGGAGACAGGTCCAGCAGAGGTGTGCATGGGTGTTCCTGGCTGCTGGCTGGAGAAGAGGGTAGTGGCCAGGCCTGGGGAGCAACAAGGAGACTGGGACTTCCAGGGCCCTCCCCATGTGCCATCTTCTGAGGGACGGGATGATGTGGACGTGCCACCCCGTGTGGACTCATCTCCTGAACCCCTCCCTCGCCCCCCTGTGTGCAGGTGTGGGGCCTCCTATGCGCAGGTGATGCGGACAGTGGGCATCCACCCCACCTGCGCTGAGGAGGTGACCAAGCTGCGTATCTCGAAGCGCTCGGGCCTGGACCCCACCGTGACGGGCTGCTGAGGGTAAGCAGCCATCCCTGCCCAGCCAAGGGCACGCGGCACGCCTGCAGCCCCCCACAGCCAGGTTCTTCGGAGGCTCAGATCCAGGTACACAGCTGGGGCAGCCTCTGGGTTTAAGGCTGGAAGCAGGGGTGGGGGGCAGGGGGGTGGTGGAGTGTCGCTGTAAATAGCTCTCTCCAGATACATGGGAGGCCACAGCCACCGTGCTACCTCAGACATGGGAGCCCTGCGCCCCAACTACAGGAGCTGAAGAAACAGGGCTGGGAAGGAGGCCCTGTGACGGCACCCCTCCCCCCCAACAGGACACCTTCCTTCCCCAGACACTGGCCTGGCTGCCGCTGGCCCCCAAATGCAGGAAATGTCTTGAGGCTGGGCTTACACCCTAGTGGCCTGTCTCGGCTCTGGGGGGAGGCTGGGGGACACTGGGCTGGCTGAGCTCAGTGGGCTGCTGGGTAGGAGAAGCAGGCCTCCCTTTCCAGCTTCACTCCATGCAGAGCAGCACCGGCTCGTTTCTCTGTCGCCCAGAAGGTGGAGATGCTGCCTTATGCACGGCAGTGGCCCACACATCTGGTTCTGTTAGAGCTTTGCAAAGTTTGGCCCAGCCGGGCAGCAGGCGGAAGCCTCGGGGTCTGTTCACCGCAGCCCTCCTCTGAGGAGGAAGAAATTAGTGAGTTCCTCCCTGACCCCTGCCAAAAGGTTGCATGTGGTCAGGGCCTATTCAGCTGGTCCTGTGAGAACATTCTGCAAGCTCTAGCAGCCCCGCCTGGGGTGTCCCCTGTAGCTGTCGGCCCCTCCCGGCTTTGGGGTACTGAGGGCTGAAGTAGAGTATAGACAGAGCAGGGAGCACCCCATGAGACACCCTCAACCAGGCCTGAGGGCCTGAATGGCCGCTGAAGGTCCCATGGATTTGGGCACAGGCCTGGGGCTTCCCTTGGGGGCATCCTGGGCACCCGCTGTCCTACAGCCTCCACAGCCAGGGCTACCCTTGATACGGACAAATGAAGGGCATCTTGAGGAAACTTCTTATCAGAATATCGTACCTAACAGCTGTTTTGTAAAGAGCCAGCTGTATGTTTTTATCATTTCAAAATAGTTTTTAATAGTGTAGCGTTCCCTGCGATGCATCAGTCTGGTGAGGGCGGGGGCTTTCTCTGGGGCCCATGTCTCACCTGTCCGCAGAGAATCCTTCTGTGTGTGGGCACGGGAGACATGGCCAGGCCAATGCAGGGATGGCGTGACTGTCCCATGCTGAGCACCCCCCCCCACTCTTGTAGGACACCAGAGGCTGAGCCCAGGCAAGCCTCACCCCTGGAGAGCCCCGGAGGTCGTCGGCGTGGGTGGCCTCTGGACGGACCGCCCGCGTGCCCCGCAGGGATGGCTCCAGGGCTTGTCAGCCCCTGCACCTCGCGCACCCTCCTGCCCGGGCCAGCCCCACCAGCCCCTGATGCCAGAAGATGACGGTGTGTGCAGAAACCCACCCTGTGGGCTGCCCACATCCGAGCTCTCCACCTGGTATTTCTGGAGTGTAAATAAAGAGGGTGTTTTCCTGAAGTGTGCCCCTACCTATGCTGTCCCTAACGCACCCCCAGGACGGCCCGGGTCGGGGTGGGGCCTGGCCGCCCCAGGCCTGTCACACACAAACCTATTCTCCTCCCCTCACAGTTGTCAGTCAGGGCACCACTCTTGAGCTGTCAGCATGCCCCACGACCCCTGCAGCCACACCTCAGAAGACCCTGACCCTTTCTCCCAGGTACAGGGAACAGAGCCGGCACCCGCCCCCACCACCCCACCCCCCCAGCCCTCTGCAGGGTCTACCTGCGCCTCACAGCAAGGCAGACACTCAGCAGGGGTGGGGAAGCCGCTGGCTTTGTTCCAGAGCTACCTGCCAGTGTTGTGGCCCGGTGACAGGAGCTGGCAGGGCTGTGGGAGGCTTTCTGTCCCTCGAACATCAGGCACCCCATTACATTTCCACCGTGGCCCTCCCAGCCGGCGTGTCTGCTGCGCTCGGGCTAATCCTGCCCATTGGGGCTTGACGGGCCCCAGGAGCGCCCTTCGGCACCGGGCCGCACCTGTCAGTCACTGCAGAGAGACAGCGATGACAGTGAGGGGCAGGGCCCTGCATTGTGCTGGGGCTTTAGCGGTGGTTAATCTCGTGTCTTCCTTAAGAAAACATCACTTAGTCTGCCCGCCCGGGAGCCCTGGATGGGACCCTGCTTGTCAGCGAACAAAGGAATGTCTTTGCACCTGATGGGCCTATGGGAGCCTCAGACGCTCGCTCGCCTGGTGCGAAGCGTGTGCAGGAGCTCTCAGACGCCCAGTGAAGACGCCAAGTGCAGGGCTGGGCCAGCGCCCTCCTGACAAGTGCAGCGTGAGACCAGCCGTGTCCCATTTAACGCACGGTTGGCGGCCACGCCCCTGCCTTGAAAGCTGTAGCTCGGGCTCCCCTCTGTGCCAGGAGGAGGTGTTCCCTTGCCTAGCAGGCACTGGGAGAGGTCCGCAGAGGTCAGCTAAAGCAGCTGAGCAGCTGGGGGTGGCAGGACAGGAGGGGCCCCCCGGAGCAGGGCTGGGCCCCTGCCATGGGACAAACATGGAGTTTGAAATGGCTCTGCTGCTTTTCGGGATGGGAGAAACGATGCAGCCCATGGGGGAGCTCTCAGCACACACCAGACAGTCTCTGGGGCTAGGACTTGCCACCTCCCTGCCCACCCCACCAGTCAGCCAGAGGGCCAGCCAGCCCTATGTCTGTGGTGCCATAAACCCCATCCCCCCAGCACCACCAGTGGTTTTCTCCATGTACCTTCTCCCTCAGGATGGGCCCTGCTCTGGCACACCTGCTGAGTCCATAATAACCACTCTCACACCATGTCTGGCCGGGTCACCCAGACTGTGCCTTCCCCTAGGACAGAAAGAAGCGTCTATGGTGCTGGGCCCCCGCCAGCCTCACTGTCCAATCATGCGAGGACTTGGGACAGCCCTTGTCAGGGATGCTGCCTGTGTGGTCCTGAGGCTTCACAGCCCCCGCCTCAGGCCCACTGACTCACTGGGCATGGCGGCTCTTGCCTTCCTGGTAAACTGTGGGTGGAGGCCTGGCCCAGTTCGCAAACAGTGGGCATTCCCAGCGAAGGCCTGCCACAGAAGGTCATCACCTGGGCCACTTTTGGGGACATATCCTGCGTCAGCATATGCCTGCCTGGCTGTGAGGTTCGGAACCCAGGGTGCCCTACATGCCCCCACTGCTCTGGTGAGGCCTAGCAGCCCAGGGTCCCCTGCCCAGCATTCAGGCAGGTAATGCACTGGGGTCTCCAGTCTGAGTTAAGAGCATGGGGAACCGGGCGGATGTGTTGGGCAATCGCCGTTTCTGTTCTGCACGTCCCAGGGACTGTCCAGGTCCAGACTCACCGTGTGGCCCAAGGCCTCCCTCCCTGGGCACACCCCTGTCCTGTCCTGCCTCCTCCCAAGGAACTCAGGGAGGGGCCAAAGTGGCACAGGCCGGGTGTTCTCCACCTGGCTCCGGGGCTACCTTCCCACCACCTTTGCCTATTTTTATGGTGCAATGAAAATATGATTTTAATTTCTCAGATTGTTCGTGTAACCTATAATTAGCCCAGCAATGCCCTGCGTGCTTCTACGTATGGCTCCAGATTTCGCAATGATGTTGGTTGGGGGGTGGGGGGAGTGCTGCCACTCAGGGGCCAAGCTACCCCTTCCCTTGCCTCCGCCTCTGCTGCAAAACAGAGCAGGTCACCCTCTGGTCACCCACCATCCCCCTCCTTCTAGCCCTGTGAGGTTCTGTCTCTAAAGGTCCTGAGGTCTCCAGGAAGGTGGGGATACAGAGAAGGGGTGACAAGTTACTATGGAGGGCTGGACCAGGAGCAAAGGGGCTCAGCAAGCAAGGAGCAGGTTGGGCCTGAGGAGGACATGTGGGGCTGATGGTGGGCTGCAAGAAGGGGGATCAGCCCCCAGAAGGTGGCCTGGATGCTCAGTCTGCAGGTCTCCAAACCTGGTCGCTGGTGCCCCCCACACCCCCCATATCCCATGGCCCTGCTGGGGCCGCCAGCTTTTTTGGGTAGCCAGCAGGGAACTCTCTCCCTACACATGCCTCAGCCGTGTTCTCATGTGGCCGGGGCGGCCTGGCTGGGGAAGCGACCACGGTGCCCAGCCAGGGGCCCTCACAGATGGAATTGCCCCATGAGAAACAGCTTGGCGTCAGATGGTGCCTGTGGTTTGGGGTGTCTGTGTTTGTGGCCTTAGGTCTGGACTTGCCCCTGAGGTCCCTGGGGTGGCTCATCTCCCAGTGTCTCGGCCACATGCCTCATCTCACCGGGCTCAGGCAGCAGCTCCAAGGTGTGGGCGGGGCTCTGGGCCGTGGACCCCTCCCCAGCCCGAAGCAGGCCCCAGGGGCAGGGCTGAGAACCTTGCCCCTGGCTCCCCGATGCATGCAGAGCTGTTGGGAGCTGCGCAGGTGGTCCGGGACCCTGTAAAACATGACACCCAAGTCAGCCAGGCAGTGTGCTCATTGGGAGCTGTGCCATTTCCAGATCCTTAGGGCCACCAGGCCCTGTCACTGAACCCTCCAAACCCTGTTCAGGCTTCAGGTGCCCAGCCCATTCGGGTCCGGGGGCTCCTTTGCACCGTGGGCTTATAGAATGCACAGGAAGTACACATGTAGGCATCTAGTTCTTCCAAGTATGCCATGTGAGGCTCCCTGGTGCTGGGCTGATGGTTGGGGTCTGGGCCAGGGTGTGGGCCAGACTGCCAGTGGCCATTCCTATCTCCCCAAGCTGGCACACTCCAATCCAGCCAAGTCTTCCATGTCCCAGACTTTTCCCACCCATCTCTGTGTCCCTCTGGGAGCCACTCCTTTACCTCTATCCACTCTGGGGTCCCTGAGTGCCCCTGGCCTGGGCCATGGCCTGGTCTTTGTCCTGCCTAGCCTGACTAAGCCTGCCCTGGCCTCCATCCACCAAACTTCTTCCTCATCAGTGCCCACTGCTCCCATTCAACCCACCATGGGTCCTTGTCAGGGTGCATACAGGGGACACTGTGGGCTGGTCACTGCCAGAGACAGGTCGGGAGCCCATGCCCCAGGCCCCAGGTGAGCAAGCAGCAGTAGGGTGTTCTCTCTCTGAACCAATTCTTGACCCAGATGGCGGGGTTGCTTGCATACTTGGCAATATCTGGGGCCTAAGCTGGGCCTGGCTCCTCAGGGTGGACGGTGCCCAGTCTCAGAGGCAGATGCTTGCTTCTGGCCTCAAACTCACAAGCTGTGGATCTTTGGCCTGACAAGGGTCTGTGGCTTTGCCCTCACTTCAGGCCAAGTCATACTGTGGGAGAGACAAGAATCAGAGAGCACAGGACCAGGTGTCCCTCCAGTGGCGCCACACATGGGCCTGAGCCCTGCCAGCCTTTAGCCTCACACCACTAGGGGACCCACTGCCCATCCACCCAGGGCCCTGACCCGTACACGTTTGCTTTCCCTTCTGCTGACAGGCCACCTGGTATGAGAGCTGGCCAACTGACACAAGAGGTTTCTCCTGCTCCTGCTCCTGCTCCAGGGTGTGTCCCAGAACCCCATGCCGCAGCCCCAAGCCCTCTTGGTGGGGTCACCAGCACAAAAGACCTCTGAGGACTCCAGGCAGAGAGAGTGGCCCTTGTAGCCTTTGTAGGCAGCCCTTTACACCCCGCCCTTGTTTCTTCCTTCCCCAGCCTCCATCTTAGACCTGGGCTTTCTGGCTGGCTACTGTGGCCCTGGAAGCTGCCTTAGGCCTGTCTGATACCTGGCAGGGGCATTAATAAATAAGTAGAGATATGCTCTGGATGCCTCCCTCCTGGAGCGGGGTGGGTCGGGGACGAGATGGCATGGGACCCCGGCTCTGCCCACCACAGGCCACTCTGTACCCCCAGGCTGAAGGAGGTGTTTGACATTCCACATGAGTGGCTTCTCTGCTGGGTTTTTTCACATGGGTGGGTGTGTGTGGCGGGGGTCCTTCCCCAAAATTGTGCACATACCAGCTCTGTGCTGCTCACCACCCAGGCTGGGTATTCCAGCTCCAAACGGGCTGGACTGTCGGGGGAGCCCAACTGCCAGGGACCCCCCTCAGACAAGCTGGTGAAGGAGGGAGGTGCACAGGTACCTTTGGAGGGGGCAGGTTCAGCCACAGCCTGTGGAGATCACTAGGCAGGAAGTGTGGTGATTAATTGGGAGAAAGAGACATCAGTTCACACATACAGGCCAGGTCATGTCTGTGAGTGTGGAGGGATCTGTGCCCAGCACTTCTTGGGTCTCACATCAGGCAGCAGGGCTTGTCTCCCTGCCCTGCCTCCATGACTGGTGTCACCACTTCCTGTTTCTAGACCACCCCCCACCCCATGACTGGGAAAGTTCACCGAAGACCAAGGATGCACAGCAGACACTCTGGGCTCCTACCAGCCACAGACAGCACCCACCTCAGGCTAGCAATACATGTTCAGGGAATGAGAGAGACAATAGGTGTGCCACCCCCCGCCGAGTAGCCAGGGCCTACGAGGAGGCCATACTAGCTCTGGATCTCTGAGGCGGCCCTGGAAGGGAGGAGGCCAGACCTGGGGACTGTTTCACAGATGCTGCTTCTGGCACCCCCCTGAAGAACCTCTTTGAGCAGGACTGACCCACCATCCTGTTGCCCCAGTCCCGCCCCTCCCCGACTGGCCGGCCCTTGCTGCACAGCACAGCCTCTGCTGAGCTCTCGGGTTACTGGTCTCACCACCCAAAGGCTCTGGGAGCCCTGCGTGGCCTGGTGCCTGGCCAAGCACCTGTGCCTTCGAGGGCAGTGAAAGGGCCGTGGCGTCAGCCCATGGGGCCCAGCAAAGCATCTTAGAGCTGAGACCGCCTAATCCCAGCCCTGACGTGCTTTACGGTGCTTGGGTTTCCCTAATCCTGAAACCCAAGCCAGGGTCCCAGCAGCCGTTCCAGAGCCATCTGAGCAGGCAGCAAGAGGACCCCCTCCCATGGGCCCGCTGGGTTTGGAGATGACCCCCTAGGACAGGGCAGAGAGCTGTGCGCTTATGAGTGAAAATCCGACCCTGATGAACCCCAGAGGAGCTCAGGAAACAGCGCAGCCCTCTGTTGCCTGGCTGGTCATGTCCCGGCCTCTTCCCAGGCAGAAAATCCAAAGGCAGCGGCAACAGCAGGAGGGACTGGCAAGGCCGATGGAGCCCAAGCCCTCTGAGCTCCTGGCCTCTAGAGTTTCACAGGGCAGTGATCTGGCCTTGTGGTTCCACAAAATTAAACTGGTTTTTTTTTTCCTAATAAAATCGGGATATTTGGCTTATAACTGATGATCAGATAACACCAAATCCTTGGGAATGACGTGGGGCCATAAACAAGAGATGGTGTGACCTTGTTACACAGCAGTGGGGGGTCAAGAGCCAGCTGGACCCAGCTCCCTGCCTTCACCACTGGCCACTCACCCAGCCAGGGCTCCCAGGCACTGGGCACCAGGCTTATGGGTGTGAGCATCCCAGCAGAGGGCACCCCACCATCTCTCTTTTTATAGCTTTATTTGTGAGGCACACAGACCACGTATGGTGAGAACAGCTAATGGTGCCTTGTGGTCTTTAGCATCTTTGAAGAATTTTCATACCCATAAATTTCCCCAAGCAGATGTAATTAGCTCCTCAGCTACCAGGGTCAAGATATGGGACAGAATGTGGGGAGATCAAAGCAATGTCCAGATGTGTTTTCTTGGGGCCTCCCACTTGGTGAGTGAGACCGATGCCTAGACCCCCCAGAAGTCCCCATGGGGTGCAATGGTGCAGTCGGGGCACAGGCCCGCCGCCATCCTCCCCACCGAGGCCTCAGCGCCAGGGCCCCGCCGAGGGAAAGGGTGGATAGGAGGCGAGACCTCCTCACAGCTTCAATGGCTCATTGTTCTGCCCTCAGTGGCTGGAATTGGGCCGGGTGATTAGAATAATAAAGTCCTAACAATCAGCCAGTGGTTGGGTTTCCATAGCTTAGGGAGTATTTGATTTTCAAAGTCTTTGGCAGGGGAGATGGTGTATAAATGGAGTGTGTTGTTCACATCAGCCTGTTCTTTGGCAGTCAGGGTCCCATCCAGCACCTTACTGCTCTCAAAAGATGCTTACCTGTCAGCTCCGCAGCGCCCGGGCACGTCAGCACGGGAAGCTGCACCAGGAGGCCCAGGCACGGCGTAAGTGAGTCCTGCCTTCACAGGCTCATACAAGCCCTGACCCCCAGCGCAGCCTCTGAGGGCTGCCATAAGACACCCGCCACCGTGGAGGCGCTCAGTGAGTTGGGGGCTCATCTATCTTACTCCTGCCTTGTACCCTCTCCCACAACACACTTTAAGCCTTTGCCCATGCTGTCCCCTTAGCCCCAAACTGGGCCTCCACCGTCCTGTCCTGTCTGACTTCCCCTCCTTGGTTAAGATTCAGTGCAAGGATCCCCTTCCAGGAAGCCTTCCCTGATACCCAGCAAGGGATCTGCTGAGGGCTCCCACAGAATGGTGTTTCCCTCTCAGAGGAGCCGCCCTCATTCACGTCTTTGTCCCCAGAATAATGCCTTGTACATAATAGGTGCTCAAAATATGGCTGCCAAATGAACATTGGCATGAAATCTTTGTGTTTTCCCTACCAAAATTTCCATGATGTGCCACTCTGCAAGGTCTGAGGGCTGTGCTCCCCCTACACACTATGCATCCTTGGAAAAGGGGTAATGGCTTAGAACCTGACCCAACTTCCTTCAGCTTACCGCCTCCTGGTTCTGACATGCCAGGGCCACATGAGGAGAGCGGAACACAAGATTTGCTTCAAGCATTTCATCAGGCACTGTGTGTCCTCACCACAAAGGCAGGCACAGCAAGATCGGTGCCTATAAAGTAAGTGTAAGGAGGGGACGGTCTGAGTAATGACTGAGTAGCTTACCCAGGGCTAACTTTCCTGAGTTAGTAATGGCCAATTCTAGATGAAATAGAAAGGATTCAGTTGGTTAAGTGTCTGCCTTCCCCTCAGGTCATGATCCCAGGGTCCTGGGATTGAGCCCCGCATTGGGCTCCCTTTTCCCCTCTCCCTCTGCCTGTTGCTCTGCCTGATTGTGCTCTCCCTCTCTTCTCTGTCAAATATATAAATAAAATCTTTTTAAAAAAAATAGAAAAGATAACTATTTGAAGGCACTAAAGAACAAGTAAATAAAAGTGGTGGAAACTAGAGGGAATCCAACCTTTAAAAGGAGAGAAATGCCCTGGGTGAGATCCACGTTTGTACTGCTTTTCCCCTAAGCACCCTCTGCATGACATGGCATGGGTGACTGAAATGTGAGCAGAAAGCTGTAATCCTTTTGGCTCGATGTTCCAGAGAACAGAGTTTGGGTCAGTCAGAGCATTTGGATATGAGGAAGAAAGTCCCTGAAAATGTGCATGTAAATCCTTGGTTGACTCCTGGACTGCTCTTGTATGAATGAAACTCAAGGGGTCTAGTAGGAAGATAACAATGGACAGATATTTCGGCTCTTGCCTACCACAAAGGAGAGAGAGTGTGGATCTCAAAACCTGCCAAGGTATGGAGACTGTGCAAACACCATGGCTTCTCCATTGAAACCACTGAAAGTCCCTGCCTTAGGAGAAAAAAATTATGTTCCAGGATGAAAGGATTTGTGAAATGGGGACCAAGGACAGAACTACAACAGACGTACCCTCGCAAATATAAAAGTAAGCTTCTGAAACTTTAAAATGAAACAAAAACAAGTTAACATGCTTCAGAAGAAAATCCAAAGCCTCTACCAAGTGCCATTTGTAATGTCCAAAATGCAATAAAAAAGTACTAGATGGGTAAGAAACATGAAAATGTGATTCCTAGCCAAGAAAAAAAAGCAGCTAAGAGAAAGCATCCCTAAGTCAATTCAATTCAATTCAATTTTAAAACAGGTATTATAAATATGTTTAAGTACTCAAAGGAGAAAAAAAAAAGGGTCGCAATGAATGAACAGAAGGAATTTCAGCAGAGAAATGGTAACTGCAAAAAAGAACCAAACAAATTCTAGAGCTGAAAATTACAACAAATAGAATGTAATTGGATGGACTTTAAGTGACCGTAGGAACAGATTGGAGATGCCTTCGGCTCAGGTCATGATCCTGGGATCCTGGGGTCCTGGGATCAAGTCCTGCATAGGGCTCCTTGCTCAGGGAGGAGCCTGCTTCTCCTTCTGCCTGCTGCTTCCCCTGCTTGTGCTCTCTGCCCCCTGCCCCAACATATAAATAAAAATCTTAAAAAAAAAAAAACAGAGAGTGACGATACAAGAAATACAGACCAGAGAGACCATACTAGAAAGTCTAACGTAATTGTGGCTCAGAAGGAGAAAAAGAGTAAGAATGGGGCAGAAAAAAAATCTGAAAAAGCAAGAACCAAAAATTTAATGAATTTTGGATCAACTTACATATGTAAAAATATCAGCAAATCCCAAGCAGTATAAACATGAAGAAAACATGAAGGCATATCTTGGTCAAACTCTTGAAAACCAAAGATAAAGGGAAAATCCTGAAAGATGCCAGAGGAATAAGGACACATCACATTTCTGACTTTACATCAGAAAAACATGGAGATTGGAAGCAATGGAACAAAATTTATGTGAGAAAAAAAAAAAGCCAACTCAGAAAATCTATGTGCAATGACAATATTAAAAAATGAAGGAGAATGGAAGGTATTTAAATGATGGCTGAAATAATTCCTCAGCTGACACACACCACAAGAAATGCAATAGGAGTTTCTTCAGGCCAAAGGGAAATTGCACCAGATGGAAGCTCAGATTGACTGAGAGCAAAAAAGAGTACTGGATATGGGGAATATGTAGGTCAATTGGGAATGCAAGCTGGTGCAGCCAGTCTGGAAAACAGTATAGTGGTTCCTCAAGAAGCTAAAAATAGAGCTACCCTATGACCAAGCAATTGCACTACTGGGTATTTACCCCAAAGATACAGATGCAGTGAAAAGAAGGGGCACATGCACCCCAATGTTCGTAGCAGCAATGTCCACAATAGCCAAACTGTGGAAGGAGCTGAGATGCCCTTCTAAAGATGAATGGATAAAGAAGATGTGGTCTTTGGGGCGCCTGGGTGGCTCAGTGGGTTAAAGCCTCTGCCTTCAGCTCAGGTCATGATCTCGGGGTCCTGGGATTGAGCCCCGCATCAGGCTCTCTGCTCAGCAGGGAACCTGCTCCCCCCACCCTCTGCCTGCCTCTCTGCTTACTTGTGATCTCTGTCTGTCAAATAAATAAATAAAATCTTTAAAAATTAAAAAAAAAAAGATATGCTCCATATTTACAATGGAGTATTACTTAGCCATCAGAAAGGATAAATATCCACCATTTGGATCGACATGGATGGAACTGGAGGGGATTATGCTGAGTGAAATAAGTCAAGCAGAGGAAGACAATTATCATATGGTTTCACTCATACATAGAACATAAGGAATAGTATGGAAGACCATAGGGGAACGGAGGGAAAACTGAAGAGGGGGAGATCAGAGGGGGTTACAAACCATGAGAGACTCTTGACTCTGGGAAACAAGCTGAGGGTTGCAGAAGGGGAGGTGGGTAGGGGGATAGGGCACCTGGGTGATAGGAATTAAAGAGGCCACGTGATGTCATGAGCACTGGATGTTATACGCAACTGATGAATTATTGAGCACCATATATGAAACTAATGATGTACTATATGTTGACTAATTGGTTTTACATTTAAAAAAATAAGTAAATATAATAAAACTTTAAAAATGCTATTTTCTTAAAAAATTAAAATAAAATGCTATTTTCTTCCTTCTCTTATTTTCTTTAAAAGAGACTGATTACTTAAAACAAGGATTGTAACCATGTATGACTGGGTTCACATGAATGAAAAATGTAACAACAGCAAAAACATGGTTGTAAATTGGCTTATATGGTTGCAATGTTCTTATACTTAATGGTAAGTGAAGTAGTACAATATCTACTCTAAGTAGATTATAGTAAATTAAAGATGCATGTAAATTAAAGAAGCATCTCCTAGAACAACCACTGAATACAATACAAAGAGGTACAACTAGGGGCGCCTGGGTGGCTCAGTCATTAAGCATCTGCCTTCAACTCAGGTCATGATCCCAGGGTCCTGGGATTGAGCCCCGCATCAGGCTCCCTGCTTGGCAGGAAGCCTGCTTCTCCCTCTCCCACTCCCCCTGCTTGTGTTCCCTCTCTCACTGTGTCTTTCTCTGTCAAATAAATAAATAAAATCTTAAAAAAAAAAAAGAGGTACAACTAAAAAGCCAATAGAGTAGTTAGGATGAAATACTAAAAAAAACCTCGATAAGCCCAAAAGAAGGGAGAAAAGGAGGAACAGAAAAAAAAGAAGGAAAGGAAGAAAAGATGGGACAAATAGAGAACAAATAGGAAAATGGTGGGCTTAAACCTCATCAAACCTAATTAATATCAATAATTACATAAATACATGGTTTAAACTCTCTAAGTAAAAAGCAGAGATTAACATATTTGATTTAAAAAAGCAAGATCGGGGTGCCTGGTGGCTCAGTGTGTTAAAACCTCTGCCTTCAGCTCAGGTCATGATCTCAGGTTCCTGGGATCGAGCCCGGGATCGAGCCCCGAATCGGGCTCTCTGCTCAGTGGGGAGCCTGCTTCCTCCTCCTCTCTCTCTCTCTGCCTGCCTCTCTGCCTACTTGTGATCTCTGTCAAATAAATAAATAAATAAATAATAAAAGAGCAAAATCCAACTATATGTTGTCTACCTTTAGGTAAACAGACAGATCCAAGCTGAAAATAAACAGATAGAAAGAGATACACAATCCAAAAGTTAAACATTAGAAAGCTGATATGTCAGGGTGTCTGGGTGGCTCAGTTGGTTAAGCATCTGCCTTCAGCTCAGGTTGTGGTCCCCGGGTTCTGGGATGGAGTCCCGAGTTGGGCTCCCTGGGAGCCTGGGCTTCTCCCTCTCCCTCTATCTCTCCCCCCATCCCCTTCTTGCACTCTTGCTTTCAAGCTATCTCAAGTAAATAAAACCTTAAAAAAAAAAAAAAAAAGAAAGAAAAAGAAAGAAAGCTGATGTGGCAATATTAATATCAAACAACATTGACTGCAAGAGCAGGGATTTTACCGAAGATGGGCGGGGCCATTTCATAGTAATAAAAGGCTCAATTCATCAGGAAAGGATAACAATCGTAAATGTGTACGCACTTAATAACAGAATGGCAGAATTACAATGAGAAATGGATGAATCCTAATCACATTTAGAGATTTTAACATCTGTTTCTAGCAACTGACACAACTAGAGATATTTCAGGGGAGCAGAACAATATTATCAAGCACTGAAACCTGACATTTATAGAACACTATGCCCAACAACTGCAGAATAAACAGTCCCCAACAGAAAGCCACTTTATTTTCTCCTATACTCTAAAGGGTAGCTTTTCAGTTTGAGCTTTATTAAAAACTTTAACAACATATATAATTTACATGTGATAGACTGCACCCATTTAAAGTGAACAATTTGATCCTGTGTTGACAGATGTATATTCTCAAGAAGCCATCCCAACAATCGAGATATAGAAATCCACCCCCCAAATATTTCCTTGTTCACCTTTCCACTTTTTCAGGCTCCAGGACACCATTGATCAGCTTTCTGTCACTATTGATTAGGTTACATTTTCTATAAGAGGAGTCATAGAGTATATGCTCTTCTGCATCAGATTTCTTTCTTTTTTTTTTTTTATTTAAGATTTTTAGTGTATTTGACAGAGAGAAACACAGTGAGAGAGGGAACACAAGCAGGGGGAGTGGGAGAGAGAGAAGCAGGCTTCCTGCCAAGCAGGGAGCCTGATGCGGGGCTCGATCCCAGGACCCTGGGATCATGACCTAAGCTGAAGACAGATGCCCAACGACTGAGCCACCCAGGTGCCCTTGCATCAGATTTCTTTTACTCAGTTGTATATCAGTAGCTGGTTCTTTTTTTTCTTGATGAGTGTGTTCCATAGTACAGATATACCACATTTTGTTTATCCATTTACCTCTTGGTGGATATTTAGGTCATTTTTGTCTATTATTAGTGAAGCTGCAATGAATATTAATGAATAATTGTGTGCATGTATGTTTTCGTTTCTCTTGGAAATGCATCTAGGAGTGAAATGGTTAGGATCTATGGTAGGTATATGTTTAACATTATAAGAATGCCGAAGAGTTTTTCTGAAGTGATTGTACTAGATTCCCACCATCATTCTTCACATTTGTTTTATTCTTCACATTCTTTGCAAGTACCCATGGAACTTTCACCAAGGAGACTACACACTGAGAGAAAACCACATTAAAAAAATCACAGAAAGATATCTTGAAAATCCCTCAAATATTTAGAAATTAAACAACATACTTCTAAATAACCCAGGGATAAAAGGACTCAAAAGAGAAATTGGAAAATATTTTGAACTGACAATAATAAAAACATAACACTTCATTGTTTCTGGGATGCAGCCAATGAAGTGATGAGAAGCAAATGTATAGCTTTAAAACATTTGTGTTAAAAAGAAAAAAATACTCGTGTCAAAAAGAAAACTACTTGTATTAAAAAAATACTTGTGTTGGGACGCCTGGGTGGCTCAGTTGGTTAAGCGGCTGCTTTCGGCTCAGGTCATGATCCCGGCATCCTGGGATCGAGTCCCGCGTCGGGCTCCTTGCTCAGCAGGGAGTCTGCTTCTCCCTCTGCCTCTGCCTGCCACTCTTAGTCTGCCTGTGCTCACTCTCTCCGACAAATAAATAAAATCTTAAAAAAAAAAAAAAAACTTGTGTTTATGATCTCTGATCACACAACGTCCTGAAGAAAGCAGAAGAAGAAGAGCAAATTCAGATCACGGGAAAGAAGATGGAAATAATAAATATAAAAGTGGAAATCAGTGACATAGAAAACAAGTGATGATCAATAAAATTAAATATTGGTTATTAACAAAATTACCATTCTCAGGAATGAAAGAAAAGAAGAAACATTGTTATAGAGTCTGCAGGCATTAAAAAGATAATAAGGCAATGGAGCCCCTGGGCAGCTCAGTTGACTGAAGTATCTGACTTCAGCTTAGGTTGTGATCTCAGAGTCCTGGGATCCAGCCCCGTGTCAGGCTCCCTGCTCAGTGGGGAAACTGCTTCTCTCTCCTGCTTTCCCTCTGCCTCTCCCCACCACTCATGCTCTGTCTCTCTCTCTTTTTTTTTTTTTTTAAAGATTTTTTATTTATTTATTTGACAGACAGAGATCACAAGTAGGCAGAGAGGCAGGCAGAGAGAGAGGAAGGGAAGCAGGCTCCCTGCTGAGCAGAGAGCCCGATGCGGGACTCGATCCCAGGACCCTGGGATCATGACCTGAGCTGAAGGCAGCGGCTTAACCCACTGAGCCACCCAGGCGCCCTCTCTGTCTCTCTCTTAAATAAATAAAATATATCTTTTTTAAATAAAGATTTTATTTATTAAAGAGAGAGAGCACAAGTGGTATGGAGGCAGGAGAGGGAGGAACAGACACCCAGCTGAGCAGGGAGCCTGACAAAGGGCTGGATCCCAGGACCCCGGGATCATGATCTGAGCCAAAGGCAGAGGCTTAACCCACTGAGCCACCTTGTACCCCAATAAATTGGGGTATCTTTTTAAAAAAGATAATAAGGCTGGGTGGCTCAGTGGGTTAAGCCTCTGCCTTTGGCTCAGGTCATGATCTCGGGGTCCTGGGATGGACCAGTGGGGCTGGTCTCTGTGCTCAGCAGGGAGCCTGCTCCCCCCACCCCGCCTGCCTCTCTGCCTACTTGTGATCTCTGTCTGTCAAATAAATAAATAAAATCTTTATAAATAAATAAATAAAGATAATAAGACAATATTATGAACAAAGTTAATTCAATAAATTTGACAATTTAGAAATGGACGGATTCCTTAACTTACATAGGAAGAAGTAGAAAATATAAAAAGCTCCATGTTTATCAAAAGAATTAAATTCCTCATTAAAAACTATTCCATTAAGAAAACTCCAGGTCCAGATGGTTTCACTGATGAATTTTGTCAAATACTTAAGGAAGAAATAATGCCAATATTGTACCAATTATTTCAGAAAACAGAGGAGGAAGAATCTCTTCCTGTCATTTTATGAGGCCAGTGTTACTCTGACAATGACGTTCTAGGAAAAGAAAGTAATAAACCACTATCCCTCAAGAACATAGACGCAAAGGTCCTCCACAAAATATGAGCAAGTTGAACCTCGCAATACATACAAAGAACTGATTATGGCCAAGTGAGCTCAATCCCAGGAATGCAAAGTGATTTTGCATTCAACACACAATCAGTGTAATTTATCACACTAACAGAATGAAAAGGAAAAATATTGTGATCATAACAATAGGTGGCATAACAGCGTTTGACCAAATTCAGCACCCATTTATGAAAAAACAAAACGCTGAAAATTAGGACTGAAAGGAAACACCTTCAACTGGATAAAAGGTGTCTATGAAAAACATCTGCGGCTGACACCAGACTTCATAGTCAAAGATCAAACATTTTCCTCTAAGATTAGGAGTAGGTCAAGGGTGCCTACTCCTACCACTTTTACTGAACTTTATTACTGAAAGTCCCGGCCACAGCAACAAAGGAAAAAAAAATCATGTAGTTATATGTACAAATATGTATGTATGCATACACATATTATATCTAGATATAAATATACAAATGTCATATATATATAAGAAAGAAGCACACTTGTTTTTATTTGTAGATAACAGGGTCATATCCTTAGAAAATCCTAATGAAACTATAAAATAATTACTAGAACTAGTAAGTGAATTTAGCAAAAGCTCAAGATAACATGTCAATTCTAGTTTTACATACCAGCAACGAAAAACTGCAAACTGAAAAAATGTAAAAGTACTATTTATAATAACATCGAAAACCATAAAATGCTTAGGGATAAATTTAACAAAACACATGCAGATCTGTGCACTGGAAACTGTAACAATTCCTGAAAGAAACTATTGAAGACCTAAATAAACAAAGAGGTATAATCTGTTCATGAATTGGAAACGTGATATCGTTAAGAAGTTCCCTATCTCCAAATTTACTTATAGATTCAACACAATCCTAATCAAAATCTTGTTAGAAATTGACAAGCTGACTTCTCATAGAAATTGGCAAGTTGGTTCTAAAACATATGGCAGTATAAAAAAATTAGAGTAGCTAAAACAATTTTGAAAAGGAACACGAAGTTGGAGGATGTAACTATCTGATTTCAAGTCTTACTCTAAAGCTACATAAGTAATCGAGTATGTTTTTTTGCCTAAGGACAAAGATCAGTGACAGAGTAGAGGGTCCAGAATTAGAACCACACAAATGTGGTAACTAGATTTTAACAAAATTGCCAAGGTAATGCAGTTGAGAAGAGGACCATTTTTATTTCAACAAACGGTGCTAGAAATTGGCATGTCCATATGGATAAAAATGAACTTCAACTTGTAACTCCTATCATGCACAAAAATTGATTCAAAATATACCACAGACATGCATGTAAGAACTAAAACAATAGAACTTCCAGAAGTACACATAGTAAAAAACTTCATGATGTTAGGATAGTGAGGTTTTTTTAGGGTACAAAAAGCACTAGCTACC
Source organism: Enhydra lutris kenyoni (assembly GCF_002288905.1). NCBI lineage: Eukaryota > Metazoa > Chordata > Mammalia > Carnivora > Mustelidae > Enhydra > Enhydra lutris. The sequence goes on along the minus strand of NW_019154092.1, from coordinate 3,427,033 downwards.
AAGATGGGAAACTTCTAGTCTTCAAAAGAAAATGAATTGGCAAGTGACAGACTAAGAGAACATATATACAATACATATATCTGACAAACACTTCTAAATGAAGAATGAATGAAAAAACTCTTGTAAATTAATAAAATATGACAAACAACCACATTAAAGCATGGACATCATCAGTTGTCAGGGAAATCGAAACCAGAAAGAAATACCACTCCATTCCGGCCAGAATGATTACAAGTAAGAAGACTGACAATACCACGTGTTGGTGAGGAGGTGGAGCTATTGGAATCCTCATGCCATGCTGGAGGAAGTGTAAAAGTTCTAGATACTTTGGAAAACGTCTGACAGCTTCTTATAAAGTTAAATATATGTACCTACCCCATGACCCAGCAAGTCCACTCATAGATATTCCCCCTAAAGAAATTAAACCCTAAGTTAACACAAAGAACTTTTTCAAGAATGCTCATAGCTTTGTTCTTGATGGCTCCAAACTAAAAATCACCTGAATGTCCACTAACAGGAGACTGGATGAACAAATTGTGTAGTCATATGCAACAAGTGCCACACAGCAATAACAAATGAGACACTTGAAACCATAAACACAGATGAATCTTACAAATACTGGGTCAAACACAGAGTCCATGCTCTGGGATTCCATGGTTAAGAAGTTCCAGAACAGGCAAAATAAAGCTATGCAGTAGAAATCAGAACAAGTCCTGTGAGGGATGGAAACCTTTTCTGGGATATGGAACATTCTATAGCTTAATTGTGTGTGGTAGTGGCTTACTGCACAACACTTATGGAACTGCGCTTTTAAGATTTGTGTATATTATTGAAGTAAATCTTGTCCCAATTTCAAAAGAGAAAGAAAGAATGTAAAGAAACTGACAAAGACAACAATGGTTTCTAAAAGCTTGTCTTACTTAAGATTGCTATAACAGAATACCATAGACTGAGTGATTTATAAACAACAAAAATTTACTCATCTCAGTTCTGGATGCTGGGAAGTCCAAGATCAAGGCACCAGCAGATCTGATGTCTGGTAAAAACCTACTTTCTGGTTTATAGACAGCCAACTTCTCCCTGGGTCTTCATGTGGCAGAAGGAATGAGGGAGCTGTGTGAGGTCTCCTTTATAAGGGCACTGATTTCATTCATGAGAGCTCCAAGAGCCACACCTCCTAATACGATCACATTAGGGGTTAGGATTTCAACGTATGAATTTTAGGGGGATACAAACATTCAGTCCATAACAAAGCTGAAGCACAAGGAACCCCAGGGGTGCCAGGCTCAGGTGCCCAGCCACCTGGCTAAATTAGAAGGGTCTCTGAGGCATCTATGCTAATCACTTAGGGCACAGCCCTACAAGAAGAAGAGAAAATAGACTCTTTCTGCAAAGTGGGACCTTTGAGAAAGGCACCAAAAGATTCAGCTCTATATTTTTTAGGGAAAATTTTGGTAGAATGAGAAACGTGCTGGCTGAACAGAGAGACCCTGGTATTCCTGGTTCTGGGCTCAGGCATCCACCAATGGGCTCTGGGAAAGGCCCCTGATGAAGGTCAATGGTGAAAACTCAAAACTTTGCCTCTAAGATCAGGAACAAGGCAAGGATGTCTGCTCTTACCACTTCTATTCAACTTAGTGCTAGAAGTCCTAGCCAGAACAATAAGACAAGAAAGAGAAATAAATAAATTCAAATTATAAAGGAAGAAGTAAAATTATCTCTGTTCACAAGTGACATGAAATTCTATGTAGAAAACTCTAAAAAGATTCCACAAAAACACTGCTAGAGCTAATAAATACATTCTACAAAGTTGTAGGATACACACGCAAAAAAAGTTGCATTTCTATACAACAACCATGAGCAATCTGAAAAGGAAATTAAGAAAATAATCCTACTTATAATAACATCAAACAGAATAAGAAATATGGGAATAAATTTAACCAAAGAGCAAAAGACTTGCACACTAAAAACTACAAAACATCACTGAAAGAAATTATAGAAGACTTAAATGGAAAGACATCCCATACTCATGGACTGGAAGACTTAATATTATTGAAATATCCATACCATATCAAGTGATATACAGAATAAAGGGAATCCCTATCAAAATCCCAGCAGTATTTCTTTTTCTTTTTTTTTTGCAGAAGTAGAGAAACCCATCCTAAAATTCATATGGAGTCTCAAGGACCCCCAATAACCAAAATAATCTTGGAAAAAAGGAGTGAAATTAGACTCAAACTTCCTGATTTCAAAACATTTTTTAATACTTTATTTATTTATTTATTTGACAGACAGCAATCACAAGTAGGCAGAGAGGCAGGCAGAGAGAGAGAGAGGGAGGAAGCAGGCTTCCTGCTGAGCAGAGAGCCCGATGCAAGGCTCGATCCCAGGACCCTGAGATCATGACCCAAGCAGAAGGCAGAGGCTTTAACCCACTGAGCCACCCAGGCGCCCTTGATTTCAAAACTTATTATGAAGCTACAATAATCAAGACTGTATGACTTAGTGACAGCCATAGACATCAATGGAATAAAATAGAAATCTCAGAAATAAACCAAAGTTTATATTGTCAGTTGATTTTTGACAAGGGTTCCAAGACTATTTGATGGGAAAAGGACAGTCTTTTCAACAAGTGATACTGGGAAAACTAGATAACCACATGCAAAGCAAAAACAAAAACAAAAACAACCCAAAAAACCAAGTTATATAAAAAACAACTCAAATGGATCAAAGACCTGAACATAAGGGTAGAACTATAAAACTCTTAGAAAAAAAACAGGGGAAAATTTCCACAACATTGGATTTGGCAATGATTTGGATATGACACCAAAATAACAAAAGAAAACAAAGGTTAATTTGACTTTATCAAAATTTAAAAGTTGTGTACCTCAAAGGAAACCATCAAGAGACTGAAAAGATAAACCACAGAATGAGAGAGAATATTCACAAATTTTATATTTGATGAGGGATTAACATTTAAAATCTACAAAGAACACTTACAACGCAACAACCACAAAAGTCCAATTAAAAAATGGCCAAAGGACTTGAACAGAAACTTCTCCAAAGAAGATATACAAATGGCCAATAAATACATGAAAAGATGTTGAATTTCTCTCATCGCTAAAAATTAAAAGCATACAATACCTCTTCACACGCACTAGGATGGCTATTATCAAAAAAGAAAAAAAGAAAAAAAAAAACAAAAAAACACCACAAACAAACCAACCAACCCAGAAAAGAGTAAGCGTGGGGATGTGGAGAAATTGGAACTCTTGTGCATTGCTGGTGGGAATATTAGATGATGCAACTGCTATGGAAAAGTCCGGCGGTTTCTCAAAAGGTTAAACATAGGATTACCATGTGATTCGGCCATTCCACTACTAGGTATATGCCTAAAAAAACTGAAAACAGGACTCACATAAATAATTGTACACCCGTGTTAATAGCAGTATTAGTCACAATAGCCTAAAGATGGAAGCAAAGCAAGTGGCCATCAACAGCTGAATGGATAAACAAAATGTGGTACGTGCATATTATTGAATATTATTCAGCCTTATAAAGGAAAAAAAATTCTGATAGGTGCTACACTGCAAACCTCTTTAACATTATTGTTAGTGAAAGGACAAATAATGTATGGTTCCACTTAGATATGAGGTACCTAGAATAAGTAAATTAACAAACAAAATGGAATAGAGGTTACCAGAGGCTGGGACAGAGGTAGCGGCCAGGAATTAGAATGGGTACAGTTTCTGTCTGAGGTGATGAAGAAGTTCTGGAGATGGGTGGTGGTGAAGGTTGCCCAACAGTGTGAATATGCTTAATGCCACTGAATTGTACACCTAGAAATGGTTTTAAAAGGGTAAATTTTGGGGCACCTGGATGGCTCAGTTGGTTGGGCAACTGCCTTTGGCTCAGGTCATGATCCTAAAGTCCCAGGATCAAGTCTGGCTTTGGGCTCCTTGCTCACCAGGGAGTCTGCCTCTCCCTCTGACCCATCCCCCTCTCATGCTTTTTCTCTCTCATTCACTCTCTTGCTCTCAAATAAATAAATCTTTTTTTTTAAAGGTAAATTTTGAAAAAAAAAGAAAAAAGATAAATTTTGTTATGTATATTTTACTGCAATTAAAAAAATATTTATACATAGAAGCTGGCCTGAATGAAAGCAATCTGAATAAAAAACAGTGATTTCTGGGGCACCTGGTGGCTCAGTTGTTAAGCGTCTGCCTTCAGCTCAGGTCATGATCCCAGGGTCCTGGGATGGAGCCCCGAATTGGGCTCCCTACTTGGCGGGAAAGCCTGCTTCTCCCTCTCCCACTCCCCTTGCTTGTTTCCTCTCTTGCTGTGTTTCTCTCTGTCAAATAAACAAATAAAATCTAAAAAAAAAAAAAAAAAGTGATTTCTGATAGCTTGGCTGGGTTGGATTAGTTTTTTTTACAGGAGCCTGCTGCCTGCTCTCTGCTGACCTGCCTTGAGTTGGCCTGAGCTGCCTAGTGCCTGAGGTAAGCCAAATTGTAGGGAACTCCCCCTCTCCTTTGAGGCAGGAAGTTTAAATTATCAGGTCAATTAGGAAAGATACAACCGAAAAATACAAGTTTCATTCACACTTCAAGGAGGCGTTTCCTGGCTGGGTGCCACTTTTATTATTTTTGGCCAACGCGGCTGAAAGCCCCACACACCCAAGTAAAAGTACAATGTGATCTTTGATTCGCGTTTCAAAGATCAAAGAGAGAGAGTTTGGGTGTAAATGCAGATAACATTTCAGAGATGGTTTCATGAAAGGAGTCACTAGACCAGGGCAGAGAGGGAGCTGGTCTCTTATGTGTGTGCTCGCCTGGAGAAACATCTTTTTCCAGTGAATTCCACTCCGCTGATGGCTTTAATAACATCTGGCCGGCATCCAGGTCCTTGGCCCACAGGGCATTTGGTCTTTGGGCTCGGGGACCGGCCCCCTCTCCCACCTCTTCACCTTAAGCACAGGAAGAGGAGACATGGAGCGGTGCACGCGAGAAGCACCCAATCTCACGCTCCACTCGCTTTTGCAAAGTCTCTGGGTGCTGACTGGGCTTGCCACTCCTGGGCAGCAAACTTGGCCTTGGCAGCTTGCCCTCATTGTCCTCTCTCGGTCCAGCCGCGACCGGGGTAGGTAGCACAAACCCACCCACTAGAAAACCCACAGGCCCCCGCTTGCCAGCCCCTAGGCATCCCGGTGAAGATTCCTCGCTGCCAGCCCTGCCCTGCCCTTTTACTCCTGGGCCGGAGGTTATGTAGAACCAGGCACTGGGTGGTGAGAGACACTTAACATGCAAGCGCCGCTGCCCCTCTATGCCCAAACCCTCCCTGATGCTCTCTGTCCCCAGCATCCCTTCTGACTTTCAGTAGCGCCCCAGTGCCCAACTGACGGAGGGCAGTGGCAACGGCTCAAACTTCTCTGGGGGAGCCGGGTGGGTGTCCGGCCCCTCCCTCCAGCTATCCGTTCCTCAGCCCCAGAGCATTTCACGTCTCCCTCCGGGACACCGCCAGCCCTGGCCGCCCCACGCGCGCGAAAGCGGCCCGACCCTCTCCGCGGACTTCGCGCCGCCAGGTTGAACGCGCTCCCATGAACCCCCGCGCCGCACTGCCGCGCTGGCAAGGCCTGGGAGCGCCTGCGCAGTCCTGCGCCCCAAGGCTCAGGGCGCAGGCGCGGCCCTCCTGGGAAGCGAGCGTGGGTCGTATGGGGCGGCCGCGCGCACGCAGGGGGCGTGGCTGCGCGACGTGTTCCGGCTCTGAACGGTGCGCCAGTCCGAACCGGTGTAGCCACCTTCGGCCCTGCGGGTTAGTGGGGTGGCGGGAACCCGAGCGGCCGGCTGGGCCCCCGCCCCTCCATCCCTTCCTAAGCCCTTGTCCGCAGAGAAGCGCTCGGAGTCCCCGGACTGTGTCCCAGTTGCGCTTCCGAACGGCGAGCCTCAGTTTCTCGGTCCGCGCCGCAGGCTGGGGAGATTCTGGAGTCATGTTCGGGTGGTTCCCGCGGTCTTCAGAGGTCGCTCCCGCGCCCCGCCTCGCCTCACGGCGGCCGATATTGTTCTGCACTTTTTAGGTGGCACTTGGACTCTTGCTCCGGGAGGGGACCGGTCCGCAGTCTCCAGCCGCAGATCCGTAGACCCTCTTCTCAGACGCTTCGCGCAGTCTCAGGTAGGTCGGCTTCTTTTTGCAGTGGGACTTGTGAACTCATATCCCGGCTGTTTCCTGCATGACATTTGCGGGAGGGGTGGTGCAGTGGTCTGCCCTCCACTCGCTGTGAGGCCTTACGCAAGTTACTCTATCCCCGGGGTCCCTGGTCACCTTGGAGCTGAGAATGCTCTAGCGTTCGCGGTGCTTTGGGGCTTTGCGGGGAGGCAAATGCGCTTGCGTCCCCGTACGTGTTCCTTGAGTAAAGCGCTGTGCAGTCCAGGAGAAGGGCCCAAATTCTTCAGTGTTAGGGTGGGGAGAGAAGGGGTAGAGGTCAACAGACTGGTAGCCAAGGAAGCTTCAGGCCCAAAGTCTGAACCAGGGCTGGCTGGTTGGAGCAAGGGAGCCTTATCTTCTCCCTCAGGCTGCAGGGGGCACACAGGCATGCTGGTGAGCAGGCAGGAAACAGCTGGGGTTCTGATTGGGGGTAGGAGTTTGGGACTGGGAGGAATCCAGGGCAGAGACCTGGGTCGTGTGCACTCTGTCCTGAGCATAGGATGTGGTTTTTGCATGCAGCCTGGCACTTAACCTCAGATTGGTGGCAGGAGAGGGGCATGGCTCGCAGTCACTGGTTTTCAGAACTCCATGAGGGACTGAACTGGGCTCACAAGTGGACTGCATTTGTGTGCTGCCCCTTAGGCCACTGCTGCTGGCAGGCTCTAGCATATTCTTTTCCTGTGTTAGGATGGGAAGGGTTTTCAGGTGGAAGAACCTCCACTGGAACCTGAGAGGTTCCAGAATTCTTGGGTGGCAAAGGTGGGTGCTGGTGGTCCTAGCAGCTTCGAATGCTGAAGGCTGCTCTGGGAGGTGCTCAGCAGAAAGCCCAACAGAGCTGTATCTCCCTGGAGGATCTCACTCTGATGGGGACAGGAGAGATAAACACATGGGCAACTATGCCCAAAGGTGTGTGCAGGCCGTGGTGCCCCGATGTGAGTTGATGGAGCATTAGGGTCTGTGTGCAGGGGTTGCAGAATGTGTTCTGTGGTGGCTATGAGTGGACCTCCCTTTGCAGAGAGACTGAAGAGGTGGCCACTATAAGCTGGGCAGCGTGAGAGCCCTGGGAGAGGGCTCTTGGCATTGGAAGATGATGGTTGCAGCCTCCTTTTCCACATTGGGGCTCTTTGGGCTGCTTGGGGTTGATGACCACTGCTCTCCAGGCCCTTTACAGGAGTGACTTTGGGATGGTGAAAGAAGATGTAGCAAGTGGGATTAAACTTGGGGGTGTGGATGCTGGGCTGTTGACAGGAATGGGGACACAGGGAGGTGATGTTCAAGGTGGGGTGTCTTTGCCAACGGGCTATAGTCTGTGTGGTGAGGTGAGTCTGGAAAGCGCGGATGAGGAGGTTGGAGGGCACAGAGAATAGCTGGCCCCCAGGCCTCTGTTGAGGATAAAGGTAGCACCTTTCAAGCTCCTAGTGCTTTGATCTTAAAGGATCTTTTGACACTTACATATCAGTCACAGTGTTTGGGGTGACTAGGGGACTCCTTCTCGGTGGATTGAAGGGTAGTTCTAACCAGCATGGTGATGTGTGGTGGTTAAGCTGTGGTCTTTAGAGTCAGGTTCAGCTGCCTCCATCACTTAGTGGTGGTTGGTGTGTGGCCACAGACAAATGACTTCATTCACCACTCTGCCTCTGGTATGATAAGAGTACCAGCCTCATCAGGTGGTTAGTGTTTGGCACAGTTAGAGCACTCAGTAAAAGGTTGCTTCTGTCATTTTCCTGAAACTCCCTGACAGCCAGCCAGGCCATCCAAGGAAACCCTGGAGATTCTGATCTGGCCCCCTTTCCTTCTCCTGTGACTGACAGCATCTGCCGTCACACCTTGCCCGTGAAACATCACAGGTGGCATTTGCCCATCTTCTCAGACCTCATAGGCCTGCCTTCTGGGCTCTCCTTCCACTCAGAGCTCCTAGTTGGGTTCCTGGGATTTGCCTGGGATTCCTCCTGCTGCACAGTGGAGCTGGTTTGGCCTTGTTCCCGCTCTTCCCCACCTTGTTTTTGGACAGATTGCCTTGGATGGTGGCCTGCGTCTGACAGTCCCATCAGCTCTTCTCAACACTCCTGAGGCCACAGCTGTCAGCTCCTCTGACCCTCAGCAGTTACCTGGGATGCCTGGGTTTGCCACACTTCTTTCAGCCCATCTCTGTCCCATTGTGTCATGACCACTCTCCCCACTGCACCATCTCTTCTTTCTTCCTTCTTCTTAATAGTTGGTGTGGAAACTCCCCTCTGTTCCCAGCATGCCCCTTGGCTGGTGTGTTGGCAGGGCCCTCACAATCCCATCTGGGTGGGAACCAGTTATGCCATTGCACACCCTGGGCAGCAGTCCCCCACCCAGTGGATCCCTGGATTGAGCAGCTCTGCTGTGGGGACCCTCTGTGTGTGCTTGCACAACCACGGAGCAGAAGAGCACGGCCATTAGTGCTCCTGATGGTAAACCCACAGAAGGGGGGCCCCCGGCTCTGCGCATGCCTGGCCCATGGCCCCCAGGGTGGACTTCTGCTGTGTGCCAATCTCACACCCATGCACCTTTGATGGCTCCCCATGGCTTCTGGACGGATCTGTCCTTTTGCTTTGAGCACTATCAGGACAACCTCTCCTGTGTCTTGGGAGATCCTAGGGCACCTGATGGACTGACCCCAGGCATGGGCAGCCCCCTACATCAACGGGGACCTGCTCCTTCCTGATGCTTATGAGCTTTTCTGCCAGGATCTCAAGGCAGTTTTTCAAAACCCGAACAGTTTCACTGAATACCATGCTGTATCACCTTGCCCCGCTACCTGCTGCCTCAAGCCAGCCCACAATGGCCCCACAGCTGCCTATGGTGAGGCAGTGCTTAGCTAGGTACTCAGAGACCTGGTACTCAACATGGGAGCTGTCCCCATTGCTGTGGCCACCCCTGCTGTTTGTAGTTCCATCTCTGCATGCAGAAATACTTTCCCTGAAGAGCAGTGGGCCAAGGAGAACAGCCTTGGGTCTGTGGAGTCCCTCACCTTGTCTAGCTCTGCATGCAACACTGATCCTGGTCCCGTGGGGCCAGCCCCGTCCCAGCCAGGGGAGATGACCCCTGCACCTGTTCCTGTACTTTCAGGATCTGCTAACCTGCCTGCCCAGAAGCCAGATCCAGTTCCACCAGGGCGTCCAGAACCCCCAGAAGACAGAGGAGGAGATTTCTGAGACGGAGGTAGACCAGGAGGCATCCTTAGGTACCCCACAGTGGGTGGCGGACACCTCAAAAGCCCCAGGAGACTTAGCAGTTTCTCCCACTCCCCACTCCACAGCCCTGGGTTTTGCACACAGCCCAGGCAGGTAGAGCAGTGCTCCTTGTGACCAAATGGCCTACATAGCTACATAGCCCACAGCCCCCCAACAGGACAGGATGGCTTTCCCAGATATTTGCCCTACCCACTTGCTTTATTGCTGGGTAGGAGGTGCACCCATTTGGCCTCTCCTCTGAGCACAAACAGCCTTCTCATCCCCCTCACCACCCCACCTCCTGTTATAACAGAATAGTGGGCTCTTTGCTGTGCGCATCATCCTCGTGACTTGCCGAGTGGCCCAGAATCTGCCTCCCAGTAGGTTCTCAGCTGCGTTTCCACTGGTTGGACAATTTCAAAAGCAGTCTCATCAGATTTTTGTCTGTCTTTATAGCCATTCCACGCCCTGGACCCCTTTGTTCAATGTTGGCTGGACTGGACTAGGTCTGTCCTGTCAGCTCCTTGTGTATCTGCCCCTGGGTGATGTCTCTACTTTGGCCCACTTCCCCATCTTGGCTCCCTGTGACCTCTGTCCTCTGGGCTGGAATTTAAGGACGGCTGCATGGAGGAAGCAGCCACTTTGATCATTTAGTATGAGTTGGATGGCAGAGAAAGATGCTTCCCTTGGGCTTACCACCAGCCTTGGCCAGCTAGGAAGGTAAGATACAGGCCTCCTGGCCAGTCTCAATTCAATTCTCATTTTCCTCTTTTGTTTATCAACATTCTAGTGATACCTGGTTTTCTTCAGAAGTTGGCATGAATTTCTTGTCTCAGTGCCTTTGCCTATGTTGCCCTCCCACTTTCTGCTCTTCAGCGGTCCCTGTCTCCCTGCCCACTTTTGCACATTGCTCACTCTGCGCTTAAACCATAACACTATAAATGACTTGGATCTCTGGGTAGACTGTGAGCCTCTAGGGCAGGAGCTCCATCTCAGTCAGCTTTGTGTTCCTGATACACAGTTCGGTGCTCATTAAACGTATGTTGAATCCATGGTTCCACTTGTGGCGTGGTGGGTGCCGGCGGGCAGAGCCCTTATTTTGTTAGCAGGAGCACTGTTGCCTTTTCTGTTGGGAACAGGATAGGCCCTAGCCTCGAGCACTCAAGGTCAGTGTTGGAGGTGTGGTTTCTGGTGGGGGCTTTGAGAATTGAAGGGTCTGGTTGAAGGCAGGAGTTAGGCTGAATAGGTGGGTGGGAGCGGGAGGCTTGGCAGGTAGAGTGTGGTTTTGAGAACTGACTTCCTAGAGCTGGAAGTAAATCCAGCAGCAGGCTGCAAACCAGGGCTTTAGACCCAGGGGCCAGAGGTTTGGATTGGGATTACGGAAGACCTGTTCTGTACAAGGATGGATTTTCTAATAATGAGAACTAAGTTCAGAAGCTCCTTTCAGCCAAGTTTAACATAGGATAGGTACAGTGCCCCTACCCAGAGGGATAATTAGACAAGAACGTCATATCCCTCCAATTTTACAGTTATGGAAACAATGCTTTCCTGGAAAGTAGGAAGAAAAAGTAAGTAGAAATGTGAACTGCTGCTAAAACTAGTTATTCTTTTTATTTATTTATTTATTTATTTTTAAAGATTTTATTTATTTATTTGACAGAGATCACAAGTAGGCAGAGAGGCAGGCAGAGAGAGAGTTGGGGAAGCAGGCTCCCTGCTGAGCAGAGAGCCCGATGCGGGGCTTAATCCCAGGACCCTGGGATCATGACCCGAGCCGAAAGCAGAGGCTTTAACCCACTGAGCCACCCAGGCGCCCCTAAAACTAGTTATTTTAGAGAAAAATTAGGAAGCAAATAAACATCTGGTAAAAATTTTTAAGTAAAATAGACACTGCTGGGATTATTTTATTTAGTAATTGTCACTTTTAAAGTCTCTGGCTTCAGATGGTTTTATGTATGAGCTGTTTTATGGCCCTGATGCCCTGTAAGTAAAACAGGTGCAAGTCTTAGAAATAAGTGGGAAGCTGATAGAACCCTAAAAGCAAACAAGCAATCGAACAGAAGAAATCACTGCCGCCTTGATTCTGATCAAGTGTAGGAAATCGCTGCACATTGTTACCCGGCCCCAGACGCACTGCTGCCTACCCTGCCACTGCTATTGCTCAAGTCTGGACCCTCCTCCTTTTCCAGACCCAGCTCAGACTGTTTCCCATGGCAGGGCAGACCCTGGCCTGCCAGTGGGTCTGATATTCTTGGCCATATCATATCTTTAAGACGTCTCTGACCGTAGAACCTGGGGTTACTCTCTGGGCTGATGGCCCAGTGCCTTAGTTGACATCCCCTCTAGTGCTGGCCTCTGCATAGGGCACCTTTTTCATCCACATGTAGTGAATCTGAAGTGAATCCCTTTAAGCCAAGATCACCATCTTCCCTTCTGACCCCAGGGCCATCTCCTTTGGGCCCCAGACAGCTCCTGCCAGCGTGGTTTGTAGTCTGGCATCCCTCTCCTGAGGGCCACCTCTCCAGAGACAGGCCCAAGAGGACCTGTGGAGGGGTCAGACGACCTATATTTTAATTTGGAAAATGGGTCTGGTTGTGGTTGGGCTTTCATCACAAAGGACAAGAAATGAGGGTGGGGCCTTAGCGGCAAAGGCAAGGTTGCCAGTTCCTGGGTGCCCTTGAGGGTGGCATCAGGAGAGGAGGGGAGGGCTCTGGCCTGGCCTTGCAGCTAGGCAGTGCATATGGTGTTGCAGGGTGACGTTTTATTGGCAGCTGATGCTGTGCCCTGTCTTTGGGTAGATGCAGTGACCTAGCTGCTTTCCCGTTCTGAGCGGGGAGAAGGAACACAGAGAACCAGAAGAGGAGGCCCTGCCATGCATGATGGGAGGAGAATCCTCAGGGCATTCACCACTCCCGGCTCTTCACACATAGGTGTGAGGCTAGAGGAGGCTGCTTCTGGGACCAGGACAGTCTGGCAAGGTTTGCTGGCTGTGCTCAGGGTCCGGCCAATGTGCTAGGGTCTGTCTACCAGATCATTGTGCCTGTCCCGTACTTGGCCTTGGAAATAACATGGAGATTTTATTTCCTAAAGCTAGGACACAGTGGGCACAATAAAAGAGTTTTTAAAGTGCATGTCTCCGAGGAAAAGTTGAACACCAGAAGTATCATGGATACAGTCCTCTGAGGGACCACACTCTTCATAAAGTTGCAACAATGAATGTACTTGGAATTGGTGTGGATGGATGAACAGAGGAGAATAGAGAACTTTGAAATAAAGCCAAATAAATGAAGGAATTTGGTTCATGCTAAAGGTATGGTTTCAAATTAATGGGGGTGAAATGGATTATTTAGTAAAAGGAGTTGGAACAACTGGTTAGCCATCTGGAAAACAGTAAAACTGGATACCCACCTCACTCTGCACCAGGCTCCACTCCAGATGGATTAAAGATGTCAATTTTTAAAAAAAATCATGGAAGTACTACAGGGAAATATGGGTGATTTTTTTTTTTTTTTTCTGCCTGTGATCCCAGAACTTTCAAAGTTCTAAATATCCAGAATTGCTGAAGGTATGGAGAAAGAGGCTTTTTTTTGCTATTGGTGGGACTACAAATCACCCCCATAACATTTCTTTTTTCTTTCTTTCTTTCTTTTTTTTTTTTTTAAGATTTTATTTATTTATTTGACCGACGGAGATCACAAGTAGGCAGAGAGGCAGGCAGAGAGAGAGGGGGAAGCAGGCTCTCTGCTGAGCAGAGAGCCTGATGTGGGGCTCAATCCCAGGACCCTGGGATCATGACCCGAGCCGAAGGCAGAGACTTTAACCCACTGAACCACCCAGGCACCCCCCCATAACATTTCTAAGCACACAGACCCTGACCGCTTGCTTACATGCAGATGGCCACTGTTCTTCCTCAGTGTGGGGCTTCAGAGCATGGACTTGAGTTCGGTCACAACTTGCCTCCACTTGCAAGCTCATGGTCCTTGGTGTCGCCTGACCTCATAAGGCAGTGGGAAGAGCAAATGGGTAAGGCCTGAGCCCTGTCAGGTGCCTAGCAGGCACTCACCGCATTAACAGCAAGACTGGAAATGGCCCAAAGGTCGTATAGCACGGACTGAGGTAAATAGAGCTGTTGTCCAGTCCCATCAGTTGGGATGAGCCAGACTGTGCTGCAGTCACAACCTCCCATGTCTCACTACTCATCTGTCACAGACCAACCGGTATGGCCTCCGCCCATGGCAGAGGAACCATGCCAACAGGAGTTCACTGGACGCACTTCTCCACAACCACAGAGGCAGGGGAAAGACCACAGTGAACCACAAGTGATACTTGTCACTCCTTTTCCATGATGGTGGCCAAAGGAAGCTGCCAAACCACACCTGAGTTCTGAGAGATGAGTGGCTAATCCTCCCGTGGGGTGAGGCCATCAGCATGGTGAAGGTGAACCTGACACTCAACAGGGCAGCTATGCCAGAGTGGGGGCAGGCCTTCATCAGTACCCGTGGAAGGATGCCTGCAAGTTTACAAAGGCTGTGGGGCTTAAACGACAGAATGTATTCCTCCCTGTTCTGGAGGCTAGAAGCCCAAGATCAAGGTGCTAGCAGGCTTGTTCTCCTGCGGTCTGTCTGCTTGGCTTGTGATGGCCATCTCCTCCCTGTGTCCTCACATGGTGTGTCTCTGTGCCTGTTGGTTCTAATTCCTCTTATAAGGGCTAGTTCTGTTGGATTAGGGACCACCCACATGACCTCATTTAACCTTAATACCCTTTTTATAGAGGCCCTCTCTCCAAATAGAGTCACATTCTGAAAGGGTAGGGGCTAGAACTTCAACATGTGAATTGGGGGGGGAGGGAGATGGACACAATTTGCCCCTAATAATACCCATGATGGAGTTCTTGTTTTTCATTTTTGCAATTTCCAACAGTGCTATGGTGAGCACCCTTGGAGCATCGCTGAGTGACAGGCAGGGCCCCCTACCCACCTGTGCCAGACTTATAACAGGAGTGGGAATCTCTGAGGTATGGAGCCGTTGAGTTTGGGGGCTCGTGTTTTCCACAGCGTGACCTGTCCTACGCTAAAGAGTAGAGGACCCTTTTCCCACAGGGCGCAGACCTTCCCACCCCAGGTTAAGGATGCCAGGCAGGCCCAGCCTGCCCATGGTGCCATCTTTCTCATACATGCCTGGCTCTCTGGTCTGGTCCTCCACCAATTATCTGGCTTTATAGTGAGTGTTCATTATTTGATAGAGAAATATTCCCAACTCTCCCTCCCCCTCACTGACACTTTTTTCAGTTGTTTTGGCTAGTTATAAAAACACATGTCAAAAACAGACATGGAGAGGATGGTACAGTGGACCGTGGTGTGTCTGCTTGGCTCCAGCGTTGGTCAGTCCCTATCCTGGGGGCACCCTGTTGGTGGATCAGCTGGCCAACTCTGCCGTGCCAGACAGCAGGGGTCCTGAGCTCACTTTCTCTTCAGGCTGTGGTGTCCTCATTTGTAAATGGACAACGTGATCTCTGTTACAAGGGTGTTGATGGTGAGCCCGGAAGAAGTCCCTGGTCTGCGGGGTGCCCTTGGCAGCCCATTCCTTCTCTCCTGGCCTCAGGAGGGGCACAGCCAGGGCTGGGGCCTGTGGGTGCTGGGTGCTCATCCACTTGCCGGGAGGGGCCGCCAACAGTGGAGAGGAGCATTCCGGGCTCTCCTCCACCTGTGTGCCTAAGTAGCACAGGGCTTGGGCTGACAGTGAGCCCACACTCGGCCATATGTGCAGGTGCTGTGTGGTCGGTGCAGGGACACCTGGCACTGGGAGTGCTGCTTCTCATGCCCCATGAGGTCCTGAGTGCAGAGTGTTATTCGCCTTGACACTTTTGCACCAAAACCAAGGTTTTCTGAAGGCCACAGGTAGAGAGATGGGAGGCCTGTGAGGGCCTACAGGGTAGGGGAATTCAGGAAGCATGGGGTGACCAGGTAACCCATCCAGTGCACTGTCCTCTAGGACATGGCAACCTTCCCACCACCAAGACCCCTTTGTTCCTTTCCCTGAAAATCAGGGTGCAGATGGGAGCCATGGATGGAGACGGGCAGGAGGGTAACCCCAGAGCCAGTACAGCTCTGCCCCTGTGTTCCTACCCCACTCAGGTTCCCGCTTCCTGAGTTCCACCATGGCTTCCTGGCCCCTATCATCACATCCCATGCCCCCTGTCCCCCTTTAGCCCCCACAAGTTGCTGAACTTTAGCAAGGCTCCCTTTGCTGCCTGGGTAATGGAGAGAATTTCTGCCTTGCATGTGCTAGGAGGCAGCAGGCAGGTAGCCTCTGTCGCAGGAGCAAACACGTGGATACCTGTCGGAAAGTGTATCCCCACCACCATGGTTACAGACTCTCTCTCCCAGTGGGATCAGGTTCCCAGGAGCTGCCTGGGCACTATCCCCTGGGGATTGGCCCATTCCATGCCCAGGGTGAGAGTTGTCGAAGGGCTGTCATCAGCACTGGGCAGCTGGCTGCCGTGGACCAGATCTCATGGCGGAAGCAGGCCCCAGAGGCTGTCACTGGTGTGTGGGAATGGTCGCACTTCCTGTAAAACGGTGAGCTTTTCCGTGTGTTCACCGGGGACAAAAATGCTGCTGGTCTGGCTGGCTTCCCACCCCTGCCTGGAAGTTTGTGGGGGCAGGCCAGCTGAAAGTGCTCCCGAACTGGACTTCCTTCCTGCCATCTTTCCAGGCTCCCTGGACCTGCCTCTGGGGGTGATGGGCGTCCTCAGCTGCAGCTTGAGGTGCCTGTTCATGGAGTGGTGCTGCCTGCCCAGCCGGCCTGCCTCAGCTACCTGGCAGCCCCTCTCCCTGGCATTTCCTTTTAGTCTAGCAAGATTGGCCTCACACCCCCCCCGCCCCCGCCGCCATCCTGAGTAGAAGTCTGCAACTGCTGGCTTCAGCGGCCCAGCTCCAAAGCCCCTGCTGGCTGCGGAGCACATGGCCACACCTCACACACTGCAGCTGCCAGTTTGTCCGACATCATTGTGCCTTTGTCTATGAGGCTCACTCCAGCCGCCCCGGTGCTGTCTTGCCCGGCCAGCGTGGGAGCCCCGGCAGAGCACCCAGCAGGGTCTTGGCTGTGGTGTGGCAGGGGAGAGCAGGCATGCGGCTGGGAGCGCTATGCTCCCCTCTGCCTGGGCACCCATTGTACCACATGGGCCTTGATGCCCACAGAGGAGCCACGTCCCAGGGATTTTGACTGTAACTTTGCCTCCATTGCCCTCTCCTCCAAACGCCATGGAGCCCTTCCAGAAGGGGTGCCTGCAGACCTGGCGGGATGATGTCTAGACACGTGGGGCACTGCCGGGTTTACTGCAGGCAAGGAGCTCCTGGGGCCAGGACGGGGCACCTCCCCGCTCAGAGGAGCCAGGAACGTATGAGCTTTGCAGGAGCAGGACTCCAAGTTATGGGACAAGTGACTCGCTGCTATTGGACAGACCGAGAAGCTTCAGGCTGAGGGTGGAGGTGGCTGTCAGTCTCCCAAGGGCCTTCAGGGGTGCAGCACTCTTGACTCCACCACAGAAGCCTGTTGTTTCAACAGCTGTCCCCCAGATCTGCTTCTCGGTCTTTCTGGCCCCTGGAGAGATGCCCTGTCTGTATTCAAAGCTCAGAGGGGGCTCCTGGCAGCAGGGCTTGGCAGTTTTCCCTGTACTCTCAAGAAGCAGCCAGCACAGGGCCCTGTGGAGCCTCAGGTCACCTTCACCTGCTGCTCCTGGGACATGGCTGTGCTGGAGGCAGGCAGGCCTGGGACTGACCTTTGGTCCCCTAGGGTAAGCGCTGCTGGAGGGCATTCTTTACACACACACACACCCCACACTGTACACACAGAGTTCCATCAGTCACCAGGAGAGGTGGGGATGGTCGCAGTTGGGGTGCGCACTTGCTGCCCAGGGGGAAGGCAGGTGCAGGGATGGGGCCTGTGGGGCGCAGGGCTGCTCAGAGCACTGTCTTCCCTCACCTAAGCCCTCCCTCCCTGGCAGGGCTGGCCGCACTCCATCCCCGGAACCCCTCCCTGGGATCTGCATCTTTGAAGCCAGGGATACTGACAGAGGATTCAATGAATCCAAGGTCGCCAGTCGGGCGTTGACAGATGCCCGGCCACGATACTATTTCTGATTTAATAACCGAATGGGAGGCTGGCCCTTGGTAATAATTAGGGCTAATTACTGAGGAGGTGTTGACAGATGGGCTGAGAGGAAACAAACTACCTTTATCCCTGGGCTTAGAGTCAGATTACCGGCCCAGTGCTATCTGCCCCTCGGAAAGTAGACGCTTCAATCACTCACCGAGGCTTCAAAGAGGAAAGGGCCCTGACAATGCATGGGGTTTGGAAAGGAGCTATGAAGTGCGCCTTTGACTCCGAATCGCCAAACGGAGCCCCATTCCAGAAATGGTTTCTTTGTGAAGTTTGAGTTACCCCCGGCAAACCTGCCTCCCTGGCTCGGGGCTGGGGAGGGGTGCTGTGGGCACAGGCTGGGCTAGTGCCGGGATGGGCCCGGCTGGCCCCGATCCCTCCTAGGCTGGGCCTGTGCCTGGCAGTCCATGGGCCTGAGCAGGGAGGTGCAGCGTGCTTTCCTTGGCTCGGGGAGTGTGTCCAGTTCTTTGTGGCCGGGAGCTGCAGGTAACAGGACAGGGATCTTACTGTCCCCCAGGCTTGTTCCTTCCATTGTCTCATCCAGACACACTTTCTAAAGCTGTTGTGGGCAGGTCCAGGCTCTCTGGTTTTGTTTTGTTTTGTTTTGTTTTGCTTTTGGGGACAGGGGGGAGGGAGAGAGTCTCAAGCAAGCTCCATGCCCAGTGCAGAGCTTGATCTCACAACCTTAAGATTATGGCCTGAGTCGAAATCGAGAGTCAGACGCTTAACAACTGAGCCACCCAGGTGCCCCGTAGTGCGGCCTCCCTGGAAGGGACTGTGCCCCTGGCCTTACTTATGGCAGGACCACCCCTCTGGGGCCTGGGCATCATTTACTGGGCTGCCCCCACCCTGGCTTCAGTGGTAAGCCAATGCTGTGGATGGGACACAGACCCCCAGGGCCTCAGCGACAGGGTGACGACTTGGAAAGGGATTGTCCTAAGTTGTAGGCTGGTTCCTGATGCCTGTTTGTGCACCTGCTGACTCCCCTGGGACTCCTTGTATTTCAAAGACCATGGAGGGCAGTGGTCAAACCTCTATTCCCATGGTGGGAAGCAGCAGCCCTGGAAAGTTTCTCAGTGACCTGGACTGGACTGCCCAGGTCACTGTGTCTGTGATGTGGCTTCCAAGGGCCAGTTCTGGGACTCTTGCTATAGTCTGTCCTGATCAGGAAGGCTGGAGGGTGACGAAGCAGTGCTCAGGACAGGCCTGTCCAGAGAGCATCTTTGCGGTCCCAGGTGTAGCCTGGGAAGCATAAAGTGGGTTTCTGTTCCTGCCAGCCTAGAGAGCCAGCCACTTCAGAGCCTTCCCACTAGGATGGCTGGCCAGAGAATGAGCTGGTCTGGCTGATGCAGATGCATTCTTCCTTTCCCTGGCACGCTGCTCTACTTCTCCAGGTGACCATGGTGGTGATGATGATTATAACAAAAGTCATCAGCTAATTTGCTTAGCTATTAGGGAACTATTAGGAACACTACTGATGAATTTAAATCTGCTTCTCTGGGGGCAAAAACAGGATGGTGAATTATTTTAAGTGGGCTAAGCCCTTAAAAATTGGCATTGAATCTTTTTTTTTTTTTTAAAGATTTTATTTATTTACTCGACAGAGAAAGATCACAAGTAGGCAGAGAGGCAGGCAGAGAGAGAGAGGAGGAAGCAGGCTCCCCACCAAGGAGAGAGCACGACGCAGGACTCAATCCCAGGACCCCGGGATCACAACTTGAGCAGAAGGCAGAGGCCTTAACCCTCTGAGCCACCCAGGCACCCCTGGCATTGAATGTTTTTAAAGCCGCCTAAGTAGAATTAGAAGTTGTCTCTAAGCCAGAAAAGTCTAAGCAGGAAACTGGGTTTTCATAATGTGTTAGTGGTAACTCCTATAGACTGGAGCTTGAAAAAAAAACCCAGCACAATATTGTCTAATATATTTTATTTGAAAAAATAGCATCACAGAACATTTTCTGGGATCCCAAGAGAGTAGTGGCCCAGTGCATTACCTTGTGCACAGAAGCGTGCTCGAGTCCTCTTCTCTTCTTATTAACATTTTATGTGATTTGCATGGTACAGCTGTCACAGTCGTGAACTGACATTGGTGCATCATTACTGACTTAAGTCTACATTTATTCAGATTTCTTGAGTTTTTACCTAACGTCCCCTTTCTGTCCAAGGATGCCATCCAGGGCATCCCATTACATTTCGTTGTCGGGTGTCCTTAGTGTCCTCTGGGCTGTGACAGTTTCTTAGACTTCCCTTATTTTTCTAGCTTTGACCGTTTTATGGGGTACCAGTCAGGTCTTTTGTGCAACGTTCGTTCCTCAGCTAGGCTATGTCACGTGTCTTTCTCAAGATTAGACTGGGGCTGTGGGTTCCGGGAGCTGGACCTCAAAGATAAAACATCATCTCATCACATATTAATGGTACATACTGTCAAAATGACATCACCGTTGATGTCGGCCTTGGTCACCTGGCTGAGGTAGTGGTTGTCAGGTTTCCTTTCTGTAAAGTTAGTCTTTTCTCTCCCTTTCCAGACTGTCCTCTTAGGAAGGACTCAGTATGGGCCGCCCCTCATGAAGGGTTCCTTGAGGGCTGAGTATCTCCACAAATGATTGGGAATTTTCCTACATGCAATATTTGTCTACTCTCCCCCGTTTATTTTTTAAATTATTTTATTATTTCATTCTGATATATCATGAAGATCTGTTATTAATATGATTGTTACTATGAAATGTCCTTTGAGTGACTCTTAACACCTGTCTGCACCAGCACCATCACAATCCCAACCCAGAAGCTGATCCATTATCTCAGAACCTTCCTCCTGCTCCCCCTCAATAGTCAGTCTCTCCCCCCAACCCCTGGCCCTTTGCCACCACCCACCTGTGCTCTCTGCCTAGTTGGGCCGGAATGCCATATAACTAGGCTCATACTGTACGTAACCTTTCACGCACCATAATTCTCTGGAGATCCATCCATGTTGTTGCGTTTTTCAGTAGTTCCTTATTATTGCTTGAGAGTATTCCATTCACCTGTGAATGGTCATTGGGAGCAATGTGAACAGAACTGCTGTACACACTCATGTACAGGCTTTTGTTTGCACATCAATTTTCATTTCTCTCCGATAATTATCAAGGGGTAGGATTGCCAGGCAATATGATACATGTATATTTCACTGTATAAGAAACTACCCAGGTGTTTTCCAGAATGCTTGTAACATTTTGCATTCTTAGGAACAGTGTTGAGAATTCTGTGTTCCACGTTTCCGTCAGCACTTGGTTTTGTTCTTTTTTATTTTTTCCATTCTAATATTTGTGGCCTTCAGTTCCATTTCTGCTAAATTGTCAAGCTTATGTGCATTGGGTTGTTTATAGCATTTCCTTAACATTTGTTGTGTCTCGAGTGATAATCCTTTCATGAAGATCGTTTGTTTCTATCTGTTTAGATAGAGATATATCAATGTTGTAAATCTTCCTAAAGAACCAGTCTCTGGTTTTGTTGATTTTCTCCATTTTTTTTTTTTACTATTCTCTATTTCATTTGTTTCTGCTCTATCCTTATCATTTCCTTCCTTTAGCTTGCTTTGGGGCTTATTTTGCACTTATTTTTCTAGTTTCTTAAAGTGAAGACTACATCATTGATTTGAGATTTTTCTTTTTCTAATATAGGTTTTTTTTTTTTTTTTAAGTAATCTCTACACCCAGCATGGGGCTTGAACTCACAACCCTGAGATCCAAGAGTCTTATGCTGTACTGACTGAGCCAGCCAGGTACCCTGAATGTCGGCATTTAATGCTATATTTTTTCCTCCATGCCTCATTTTAGCTGTGTCCTACAAATTTTGATTATTTTGTTTTTCATTTTTATTAAGTGCAAAATATTTTCTAATTTCTTGGGACTATGTACCTCTTTAACCAGTTGAGTATTTCAAAGTATATTGTTCATTTCCCAAATATTTGGAGATTTTCCAGTTACCTTTCCATTATTGATTTCCAGGTTAATTCCATAATGTTAGAGAAGATATTTTGTATGTTTTTATTTCTTCATTTTTTAAGGTTTTATGACCCAGGATATGGTCTATCTTGATGAATATTCCATGTGCATTTGAGAAGAATGTGTTTTTTTCTGTTGGGTAGAGTATTCTCTTAATGTCAGCTAGGTCAGGTAGGTAGATAGTATTAATCAGGAATCTGTATGACTTTTTGGCCATTTATTCAGCTAATTTCTTTTTTTTTTTTTTAAAGATTTTATTTATTTATTTGACAGAGAGATCACAAGCAGGCAGAGAGGCAGGCAGAGAGAGAGGAGGAAGCAGGCTCCCTGCTGAGCAGAGAGCCCGATGCAGGGCTCGATCCCAGGACTCTGAGATCATGACCTGAGCCGAAGGCAGCGGCTTAACCCACTGAGCCACCCAGGCGCCCCTATTCAGCTAATTTCTAAGGAGGAGTTTAAGTCTTAGCTATAATTATGTATTTGTTTATTTCTGCTTTTCAGTTCCATCAGTTTTTCCTTCATGCATTTTGAAGTTCTTTTGTTAGCTGAATACATGTTTAGGACTCTTACATCTTTTTGATGAATTGATACTTTTTATTATTTTCTATCCTTCCTATCCCTGGTACTATTCCTTTCTCTGAGGTGTACTTTCTGTGACATTAACATATTCTCTCCAACCAACTTTCTTTTATTATATGTATGGCAATTCTTTTTCATCTTTTAATCTGTGTTTTATATTGAAAGTGGGTTTCTGCCAGATAATTTACATTTGGGTCTTTTTTTTTTAATAGGTTATAATTGTTAGATCTAATAACTAACATGTTAAGAGTATTTACATTTATTGTAGGTGTTGATATGATTCTATTTTGGTTCACTCTTTTGTTGTTTTCTCTTTTTCCTTTAATTTTTTGGTTCCTCGGTCTCTTCTTTCCTGTCTTCTTATAAATTATTTAAATATTTTCAAATACTCTGTTGAAATTTTTCTGTTGGCTTTTCAGCTGTATCTCTTTGTATTATATGTTTTTTTTAATTTTTTTTAAAGATTTTATTTATTTATTTGTCAGAGAGAGAGGGGGAGAGAGCAAGCACAGGCAGACAGAATGGCAGGCAGAGGCAGAGGGAGAAGCAGGCTCCCTGCTGAGCAAGGAGCCCGATGTGGGACTTGATTCCAGGACACTGGGATCATGACCTGAGCCGAATGCAGCTGCTTAACCAACTGAGCCACCCAGGCGTCCCGTATTATATGTTTTTAGTGGTTCCTCTAGAGGTAGCAGTGTACATTCTCAACCTTTCACAGTTTTTTTGGGTTAATATTATTTTTCATTTCATATAAAATATAGAAGCCTTATAATCATATAGGTCCCCTTGCCCTCCTGCCTTCATGTGATAGCTGTCTATTAAGAATCCTAACAGACAGTATTATCATTTTAACAATATACATGTTCACTTAAGAGGTGAAAATTTGTCTTTTATATTTACCTGGATATTTACTATTTCTCTTCCCCTGCCTTCTTGAAGTTCCATGATTCCTTCTTTTTTTTTTTTTTTAAAGATTTTATTTATTTATTTGACAGACAGAGATCACAAGTTGGCAGAGAGGCAGGCAGAGAGAGAGGAGGAAGCAGGCTCCCCGCTGAGCAGAGAGCCCGATGTGGGGCTCGATCCCAGGACCCCGAGATCATGACCTGAGCTGAAGGCAGAGGATTTAACCCACTGAGCCACCCAGGCGCCCCTCCATGATTCCTTCTGATTAACATTATTTTTGAGCTGCAGAACCTCCTTTAATACTCCCTTTAGGCCACATCTGCTGCCAAATATTCTCTCAGTTTTCCTTCATCTGAGAATATCAGTTTTTGCCTTCATTCCCCAAAGAGAATTTACTGGATATAGAGATTATTTTTCTTTCAATACTTTAAAGATATTCCACTGTCTGCTGGCTTCCGTGGTTTCTGATGAGAAATCCACACTAATTCAGATTGTTATTTTCCTATGTATGTGTCATCACTGTCAAGATTTTTTCTTTATTATTTTCCAGCAGTTTATGCTGTGTTTGAATGTGGTTTTATCCTGCTTATGGCTCATTGAAATCTTAAATCTATAAATTTTTGTCTCTTCCCAAATTTGTGGAATTTCAGATAGTTATTTATTCAAGTAATTTTCCTGCTCCATTTCTTTCTCTTCTTCTCCAGACTCTAGTGACACGAATCTCAGACATTTTACTGTTATTCCACAAGTCCTTGATGCTCTAATTATTTATTTCAATGTTTTTTCTTTCTGGTTTTATATTAGATAATTTCTGTTGACCAATCTTCATGTTCTTTGGCTCTTTCCTTTGTCATCTCCCATTCCATTATTGAATTTTTTTTTGTTGTTGTTTTGGATATTGTATTATTGTTTGGAAATTTCAAAAAATTAATTTATGTTTTTCTGCTGAGAACTTTCCTTCTGTTCATTTCAAGTATGTTTACCTTTGCCTCATGGAGCATAATTATAGAAATTGCTTTAGAATCCTTTTCTGATATTCCCAATATTTGAATAGTTTCAAAGTTGGCATCTGTAAGTTGACTTTTCCCTTGAGAACTGCTCTCATTTTCTGGTTCTTGGTATGTTGAATAACTTTGTATTATATCCTAGACATATTCTGGTTGAGTGTTACATGGGGTCCTCTGGAGAATGTTGAGTTTTGTATTAGCAGGCAGTCAGCCCAGTTAGAATTGCCACACAAGTTCTGTCTTGCCCTTTTTGGGCTTTGGTTTTAATCTCTTCAATTTTCAAAGCTTTTGAGAGGTTCCTTTGGGTCTCTCCCAGGCTTATGAAACTCAGTAACGAGCGTGGGACTTTTGTGAGTTCATTCACAGAATTAAGAGACCTTTTTCTTTAGCTCTTTCCTCTCTGCATTCCCCACCCCCATGCCTAACTCTGCACACACACTCCATCCAGCAGGATTCGCTTCTTATGGTTCCTCTGGCCAAAAAGACAGAGGTTTCTCTCAGAGTCACTTCTTCCACACAGTTCTGTGTCCAGGGCCCATTCTTGTCCAGGCAGTGCTGAGAGAGAAGAGAAAAGCCATCAGGGATTTCCTCTCACATTCTTTAGACTTTTTCTTTGTAAAGTTGTCCAGAAACTAGTCTAAGTTTTAGCTACTGCTGCCTTGCAGCTATGCAAGCTGGGCCTACCCAAGGCAATGCCCCAAGACATACGAATAAAATTGGAAAACTCACCCCATATAGATCACTTCTCCTCCAAGGTTTTACTTGCCTCCAAAATCTGTCTGTCATTGTTCACTTTTCAGAGGTTTTAGGTAATTGCTTTTTATACTTTGTCTAGAGTTTTTAGTCATAGTCAGCCAGAGAAAGGGGCTATGGTGAATTTATTTCATCCTCGCCAGATCCAGAAACCTGTCAATGTAGTTTTACTTTGCATTTCCCCATGAGTCATATTAAGCATCTTTGTATATGTTTAAGGGCCATTTTCATTTTTTGTGAATGTGAATTCATTTCTTTGCCCATTTTCTATTTGGTCTTCAGAATTTCTTTCCTTAATTTTGAAGATTTCTGTATATTGTAAAGATATTTGAATTTTATCTCTTTTGACATGATAAACTTTAGAAATGTCTTAGTTTTATCTTCTAATTGGTATTGTGAATGAAATTTTCTCTTAACAAGTTATTATTTGTGCATATGGAAGCTATTAAGTTCTCTTTGTTAGTTTTTTTCCCGATACCATACTAAGGTTTTTTTTTTTTTTTTAACATTTGAATTTATTTTATCATTGATTATCTAAGGCTTTCAAGTGTATCATCATGTCATCTGGAAGATCATTGAATGTTTTCTTTTCCAAGTCATATGCCTTTAATTGATTTTTCTTATTTAATTGCATTGGCTTAAATTTTCAGTATAGTGTTGAATAGTAGTATAGATACTGGGTATTCTGATCTTAGAGAAAATACCTCCAATATTTCTTCATAAAGTAATGTTTTGACTGTAGAAGGAGGTTGTGTGTGTGTGTGTGTATGTGTGTATTTTAATAATTTTTAAGAAACCCGTAAGTTTCTCTTTGGTTAGGTGGGGTTTGTTTTGTTTTGTTTTAAGATTTTATTTATTTATTTTGAGAGAGAGAGAGAGACAGCATGAGTGATTGGGAAGCGCAGAGGGTGAGGGAGCAGCAGACTCCCCACTGAGCAGGGGGCCAGGTTAAGTGTTTTAATAAAAACCCAGGTGCCCTGGTTAAATGTTTTAATAAAAAATGGGTATTGGGGCACCTGGGTGGCTCAGTGGGTTAAGCCTCTGCCTTCGGCTCAGGTCATGATCCCAGGTTCCTGAGATCAACCCTGGTGTCAGGCTTCCTACTCAGTGGGAAGCTTGCTTCTCCATGTCCCTCTGCCTCCCACCCCCTCTGCTCATGTTCTCTCTTGCTTGCTCTCTCTCACACACACATACTCTCTCTCTCTCAAATAAATAAATAAAATATTAAAAAAAAAAACAACAACTAACCTTACATTTCCACTTGGTCATCCTGTATTATTTCTTTAATTTGATGTTGTATTTTGTTTGCTAATATTTTATTTACTATTTTTGTATGATAATCATAAGTTATATTGGTCTCTACTTTCCCTCTGATCAACACTTTAAATATACCTCATGAATTCTGGTTTATAGTGCTTTTCATTGTCATTTCTTAAAGTTAGTAGATTAAGTACTTCCCATTTCACCTAAAATTTGTTGTATAATAAATGGTTTTAAATTTTTAGTTGGGAGGACATTTTAGTTTTTAAATTGCTAATTTCTGATATAACTGCACTGTGGTCATAGTGTGTGCTTATAATATTTTTTCTTTATGGAACTTACTGATTTTTTTTTTGTGACCCAGTATACAATTTTTATACATGTTCACATGCACTTGAGAAGAAGGGCTAGTCTCTGTTTTCTGGGTGTAAAGTTCCATATGGATCCATAATATTTACCCCTTGGAGTCTTCTATTTCCTTACTTATTATTTATTATTCACTTGCTATGATTTGTACTAAGAGTAGTAGTATATCCTGTTCTCCAATTATTGGTGAATTTTTTCTGTGACTCCATGCATTTCCTGTAGTTTCTGTTTTATAAAGGTGGTGTTTCTGTCTTTTAGTACATAGATATTCGAAACAATCATATATTCATTGTAAATTGCAGCTTTCAGTATTGCAAAGTATCTGGGTTTGTCAATTCTGATGCTTTTTGGCTAGAATTCAACTTTGTTGACATCGTATTTCAACCCCTGCTTTTTTACTGTTTCTGTTTGTCTGAAATACCTTTGTCCATCTCTAGTTTTAGCCTTTTGGAATCACTTTAACTTAAAAAAATTTATATACTTATTTTAGAGAGAGAGAGAGAGAGAGAGCACGTGTGCATGAGTCAGTGGTGGGGGGGCTGCTGAGGGAGGTGTTGAGGGAGAGGGAGACAAGTCCCAAGTAGACTGTGCTGAATGCAGAGCCCTAGGCTCAGTCTCAGGACCCCAACCAAGATCACAACCTGAGCTGAAACCAATCAGGTACATAACTGACTGCACCACCCAGGCACCCTCCCCCCACCTTTTTTCCTTATTAGCTTTATATTCTGAGTATTCTGGGTATGGCTTATCATCAGATATATGTGTCATGAATATTTTCTCCCTGTCTATAGCCTCCTTTTTTATGTTCTTAATGTCTCTTAATGAGAATTATCATTTTGAGTTTCAGTCATGTGAGACTGGAGTTTATACATTTTCAGTAGTGTGGCATATTCTATTATATGTTTGTACTTACTTTGTGCAGTTGATGGTCCTTTGCATTGTTTCTAGTTTTTATTAGCATGCATAATATTGCTATGAACATTCTTGTACAAACCTCTCCTTGTACATATGTGAGAATTTCTTTAGGGTATTTATCTAAGAATGGGGTTGCTGCCTCATAAGGTGTGCAGACTAGTCCTAGATTGTTTTCCAAAGTGATTCTTTCAATTTATCTTCTCTCTTGCAAGATAAAGGGTTCAGGTTGTCCCACATTGTAGTCAACATTTGACAGATTGTTTAATCTTTTGCTAATTTGCTAGGAGTGTAATTATATCACATTGTGGTTTTGACAGGCTTTCCAAGATTATTAATTAGGTTAAACAAATTTTCATATGTTTATTAGCCATTTATGTTTCTTGTGATATATCTGTTCAAGTCTTTCACTTATTTTCCTTTTTGGCGTTTGCTTTCTTATTGTATTGATCTGTGTGTTCTTTATTCTAGATATGAGTCCAGTGTGGGTTTGTCTTCCTCTCCTTCCTCTAGAATGCTTTTATAATTTTAAGAATGCTTTTATAATTTTAATTTTATAATTTATAATTTTTATAATTTTACAGAAAAGTTGCAAGTATAGTATAGTGAATACTTACATATCCTTCACTTATGTTCATTAATTGTTCACATTTTGCCACATTTGCTTTACCTGTCTGTATGTAGATAGAGATCAGAATTTCTCTTTCTGAAACATTTGCAAACAGTGTGCAGACATCATGACGTTTCAGCCCTAAAACACTGTAGCCTGGGAATAAGGGCATTCTTCTAGGCAAAATACCATTATCCTGCCCAAGAAAATGAACAATAATTTCATATTTTAAAAGATATTATATTTCTTTATATAGAGAGTAAACATGAGCGGGAGGAGGGGCAGAGGGAGAGGGAGAGAATCCCAAGCCGACTCTGCCCTGATGCCGAGATCAGACCTGAGCTGAAATCAAGAGTCAGATGCTCAACTGACTGAGTGGCCCAGGTGCCCCACAGTTATTCCATATTATCTACAGTCTATATTCAGAAACTCCCCAGTTGTTCCCTTACCTTTCTGATCCAGTCAAGGTTCATGTGTTATATCTGGTCACAATGCCTCCTTAGTCTCTCAACTTAGAACCTTCACCCTGCTTTTTGCTTTTGTTTTTTCTCTTGATCTTGACCTTTTTGATAAGTATGAGCTAGCTGCCTTTCCCAATATCCTGTAATCTGGATGTGTCTGTTTTCTGCAAGTCATTGGCACAGGTGTACGAGGATGGTGCTATGTTTTCTGGCATCACCTCAGGAGATAAGTGATGCTGGTTTGTTTACTACTGGTGGTGCTAGCTTCAATCTCACGGTGAAGGTGGTGACAGCCAGATGTCTCCATTATTAAGGAACATTCTCCTTCTGCAATCAGTAAATAATCTGTAATGTAATACCTTGGCACTGTGCAAATCTCCTGTTTCCCAACAGCCTTTCACCCAGTTGGATCCTTTTTCAAATCTGAATGGTGAATTTTGTGATCTCTTGCTCTCCACTTGTGATTTTAGTCCCCTCTTTCTATTTCTTCAGAGCCTTAAACATCTTTATTCTATATGTCTGGATGCTTTGTGCTCTAGGGGTCTAGTTCTGCCTTTTGTTGTTTCTCATGGCTCTCACTCATGGTGCTGTGTTTCCTTTTTCTTTTCTATGAGTTCTGACTGCTTGCATTTCATAGCACTTTATCGGTGAATTGATTCAGGCCTGTGTTGAAGGTGGGCTCCTTCTGAGAGACATTCACAGATTGAAGTTTTGGAGACCTCCTGAGGTGGTGTAAATTAGGACTAAAGCATCATTCTGGCACCTCTGGTGTAGGTCTACTTCTGGTTCAGTTTAACACTGAGCATTTAGTCCTGTGGGGTCTCATCTTTATGGAGATGTTCCTAGGAGATTGTCCACTTTGGGAAGGCCCTAACCTTTGTCTTCATGGACTTGGAGGCCTTGCCTTAGAACCAGAATTCTAGATCACTAATGTAGCAAATGCCCTCAGGGCAGGTGCCAATTGCGGGGAGCTCCATAGACCTTACTATGTTTGACTTCTGCTTACTTAGTGTTTGGCCTTTGAAGGTTCTAAACTTTTTTTTTTTTTTTTTTTTTTTTGGGATAGCTTTGTGTTGTACTGAAAAGTTTGGTTTTTTTAATTTTATTTTATTTAAGATTTTATTTATTTATTTGACAGAGATCACAAGTAGGCAGAGAGGCAGGCAGAGGGGGTGGGGAAGCAGGCTCCCCGCTGAGCAGAGAGCCCAATGCGGGGCTCCATCCCAGGACCCTGAGATCATGACCTGAGCCGAAGGCAGAGGCTTTAACCCACTGAGCCAACCAGGCGCCCCGAGTTTGGGTTTTTATTTTAGTTGTTTTGTGGGCATCTATCCTGTCACAGAGTGGTGCCTCCCTAGTTTCTGCTGGTTATGGAATTCTTAGGTGCCTGGTGGGGCTTCTGGAAGCCATTCTGTGCTCTCCTGTGGCCCACTTATGGAGGGCTTGGGGTGGGGGGGTGCTGTTTGAGGTACTCGCAGCATCCCACGTGGCTTGTCCTTGCTCTCCCAGGCATAGGCAGTCAGTGAGGCAAGATATGGTGGGCTGGAGTCAGCAGGGATAGTGCTTGGTTGACTCTGGTGGTGGCTTCCCTGCTTTGGCTCACTTCTCACTTCTTGCTCCTTATTGATTCCAAGCTTCTTCAAGGACCAGCGGTCCTGTTGCAGTAAAAGGAAAGGGTTCTGTGACCGAGGGCACGGTGGGTACTCAGGGCTGACTCAGGGATCAGGCTGTGATCTTTGGGTACCATCTTCTCCCTTGGCCCTCCCTGCCTCCTCTGCATTTGCCAGTCTCTGGTTGTTTGCTTGCCTTCCCCATGAGGGGCACCCTTGGGTCCCATGGCTGCTGTGCCTGCCTGAGGCATGCATGGCTTGGTGGGAGGGTGAGTACCGGGTGTAGTCTGGTCCCAGCCACCTATGCCTTTCCCCATGGGACCCTGTCTGCCTGCTGCTCCTCATGCTAGGAGGAAGGCTCCATCCGGGCCCTTCTCTGTGGGGCTAACCCTGAGGCCTGCCAGGCTGCTGCTTCTGAGGTGGGACGCAGGGGGGCACTGTCATCCTCCATCCATGGGCCCAGGGCCTGAGGGGCTTTCGGGGTTCGCAGCATCGGTTGGAAAGGCTGTCAGAGTTGCGCAAATTTTGTCAGGTTGTCTTTCTTTTTAATTTTGAAAAGAATGTGTCACTCTTTGACATCTCGAAGAACAGGCAGAATCCAAAGTTGTGCTCGGTGGATTAAGTTTCATGTTCCTTTGCCCTCTGGGAGGAAAAGACGAGTGACAGAACAGGGGAATGAGGCAGTGGCGGGTGGCTCGTACCGCGCACCGGTGTTGCACAAGGGGCTGCGGCCTCCGCTCCAGGCGGCTCACTGCCAGGGGAGATAGGATAACGCGATTATTCTCAATTAGATTAATAAAGAATAATTAGATGTCATAAATCAAGTAATCATAGGATATTGTCATGGGAAAAATATGTAGCTAGAATTAATTAGTTTTCAAATAAAGCGTTTATTTTAATTGCTTGAAATGATGGAGCCCTTAATTGCTGATGCATCATTTTGGCCTGAACAGTTTGGTTGTTGTAACAACGTGACGGGTTTGTTCCCCGCAGTTCTGGGGAAACAATAGAGGAGAACTTGATTTCATCACCTCAGACGGAGCCTTGTGCTGGTGAGGTTCTGGAAACTCCCATCAGGCCGCAGGCAGGTGGCAAGTGTGGGCTGCGCTTTGGCTGGCACCGCCCAAGGCCCCTGTGCTGCCTGTGTGTGTGTGTGAGTGTGTGCAGGCATGTGCGTGCGTGTGTACACATGTGAGTGTGTGCCCTCTGTCCGTGTGCACATATGTGTGCATGAATGCCGTGTGTGTGCGTGTAGTGTTTCCTGGCAGCTCACCTGTCCCAGGCCACAGAGCAGGGGCCATGGGTCATGGAGCAATGTGGGGTCAGGTCTCTGCCCACAGGAGGCCGTCCTTGCGTTTGGGAAGAGTCAGTTAGTTTTTAGCTAAAGCTGAGAGAGGCGTTCAGAGCAAAAACCCTAAAAAAGAAAGAAACAAACAGGGACTTGGCCATTTTGTAAGGTCCATTCTCAGGGATCCCTTCCTTCTCTTTGACAGAGACGGGATCAAGCAATGGAGCGGCTGCCTATGGTCTCCCCAGTAAGGGTGAGCATCTGCCCCTTCCTGTCCCCAGCCCTGCCATGTCTGCTTTTAGTCATTAGGATCAGCCCCAACCCTACTTCCAGCCCTCATGTGGACCAGGCCTCAGCTGGCCTGGTGCTGGCAGTGGCTTTCCACCGGGTCTCTGCAGCGTTTCCCTGGCTCCAGTCGTCTCCGAAGTCTCAGGTCACTACCTGCCCCCCCCCCCTCCCCTCCTGTCTGGTGACTCAGAGCCCCCTGGCCTCCAAGGTCCCAGCTGCCTTGACAGTGGCATTTCTCAGGTGTTTGAACCTTACACTCTAGTGAAGCTACCCCGGGCTCTATTCTGGAGAGAGAGAGAGAGAAGGAAAGGGTCTGGGATGGTTTCAACGAGGGGAGGTACAGGGCTTCCCAGTGAGGGTGTGGCTGAGTGGTGCCTGGACCAGTCTCCAGCTGGAGAAACTCACGCCCCTCCTTCCTCTGCGACTGCGTGTTCGCCTGTCCTCTGGCTCAGCCCCCATCCCATGTGAGTCTCTGTCTTTGGCCTGGAACCCCCTCCAGCCTCTGGCATTGGTAAAGGCTCCCTCCTGGAGGAATGCTATCTTCTCTACTCCTGTTCTTTGCCCTGCCCAGTTCCCCTGGTGGCTGTGGCTCCCTCAGCGGCCAGGTAGCCTCCTCCCTGGTCTGTGTCCAGGCTGGAGAGGGACAGGTGGGGAAGCTTTTCAGATCCCAGCTGAGGCCCCCTGATGAAGTTGCTGCAGCCTCCCAGCAGTCTGCTCCTGGCCTTTACCTCTGTACTCTCAGCCTGGCCTGGGACCTGCAGGCTGACAGATGTGCCTCTTGGTCATTGGAGCAGGTCACATCTGGTCCAGCAACCCCCCCCGTACCATTGCTGGGGTGGGTTCAGTGGTGACCCTGGGAGGCTTTCTCCTTTCAGGAGGGTGGGCCCCATGGGACCAGTGATTTGAGGCAGGGTCACTTATCTGTCATATCAGTCCTCCTGGGGAGTGACATGGTAACTCAGTCCCTACCCCTTCCCCACACACTAGTGCACTGGCCGCTCTGCCTCTTGGTGGCAGCGTGCAGACTTCAGGCCTGAATCTGAGGGGCCTGGGGTAGCTCACCAGACCATTCCCTGCCTCCTTTTCTCCAGCAGTGAATGTGGTGCTGCCTTCTCTGAGGGCGGACGTATAGGCCCTCAGGACCCAGCAGGCAGGGTCTGCAGCACATGTGAGAGAGATTCCTTTCTATCTTTGGGTCCTGCTCACTCCCCCAGCCCCCAGGGCCCCCACACACCTCTTGTCTGTCCCTCGGTTCATCCCTGCAATATGCACGTGCTGAGGAGCTGCTGTGTGCCTGATGCCGGTGGTTAGGCCTGTGGTCTGGGGGGAGCAGGCCAGTGTGGCCCCTGTTCCCTGAGCTTGCTGTGGAGCCAGAGTGGACAGCATGTCCAGCCATGTCATTGCTCTACTGTAGGGAGGAGAGGAGAGGGGCCTCATGAGGGAGGAGGGAGGCTGAATTTGCAGTACTCAGCCAGGCTCAGAGGCAGGACAGACACCCCCAGGCGTGTGGACAGCCCAGGAGTGGAGAAGCCAGGCTGAGGGAGGAGGAGTCACTCCTCCCGCTGCTGTGGCCAGTGGGATTCAGGGAGTCAGAGGATATAGGGTGAGTGAACAGCAGGCCTTGGAGGCCAGAGGCAGGCTCTATGCGGGGTGCTGAGGGTGAGAGTGACCTCAGAAGGGTGCAGGCGCCACTGTGCCCCCCCAGAGATGGTGCAGGTTGGGGCCACAGTGATGCCATTTGGGTGTAGAGGCCAATAGGTGGGAGGGAAGACAGGCTGAAGGGGCTGGGCAGCATCCAGGGAGGCTCCTACTGCCTTCCTGAAGGACAACAGGTGGGTCACTTATGCCTTTCCTTCGTCCCCAGGTGCCTGCACCCCCAGCCAGTATGGCAGCCAACCCACTCCCACCGCCGGACCCCCAGTTTGTCCTCCGTGGTACCCAGTCGGCGGTGCATGCGCTGCATTTCTTCGGAGGAGCCCAAGGACAGGGGCGCCCACTCCTCCTCTCAGGGTGAGTAGCTCGGGCCCCAACCCAACCCCAGGGGTTAGCCCATGGTGAATTTAGGGGCAGTGGGCTACTGGTGAGCCAAGGGCTCATTTGGGGATCTCAGTGACAGGCTCAGACTGCCCATCCCTCGGGCACACGGACTTTTCAGAACCCACCGACAAGCCGTCCCTCGGGCCTGGCCCCCTTGGAGGAGGCAGGGAGCACGCCCTCTCTCACAGACACCACACAGTTTACAGTGTCAGCTGTAGCCCCCTATGTCTCTCCAGAGGAGTGGACTCTGCCTCGGGTGCCCTCTGAGGCTCCTGAGGGCTCTCTGCCTGCTATCCCTGGTAAAGGACCACTGTGCCACTTTTACCCTTAGTTCACACATCCAGCTGTCCTCTAAACTGAAAGCTCCGACTGAAATGCCTGGTCCACCAGCTGGGTGGTTTCTCCGCCAGCCCCGCAGAGCATGCTGGGACTAACTTACAATCCCTCTCCCTGAGCCTGTGCTTTTGCGCTTGTCACAACAGGTCCCTGAGCGGGCTGGTGCACATCTGGAGCCTGCAGACACGGAGGGCAGTTGCAACCCTGGATGGCCACGGGGGCCAGTGTGTGACCTGGCTGCGGACACTGCCTCAAGGGCACCAGCTGCTCAGGTGGGTCTTGATGGCAGCGAGTACAGTCCCAAAGGAGTCAAGCTGTGGCCCTCAGCAGGGGCCATGAACTTGCCACTGGTTGTTCTCGGGGTCTCCCCCAGCTGCCAGGGCAGCCCCTCCAGAGCAGTGTGATCTCTGCCCTTGGCCCATCCAGAGGCAGTGTCCAGATCCACTGGGTGCCCGTCACTGCGGTCTTTGTGACCACTGCTCTGTCCAGGCAGGTGCCTACTGAGACGAGCCTGATGGACACACAAAACAACTCTGTAGTGGCCTGAGCAGAGGCCTCCCTGGTCTGCCAGGGGTCTCCAGTGGCAAGAGCTAGGGGTCCATGGCTGAGCTCCAGGGTTCTTCTTAGAGGAGCCTCAGCTTCCTTCCTGTGGACCCCAGGGCTCTGGTGTCACCACACCTCCTCTGATGAGCGGTCCCCTTTCCATGCAGTGGTGTAGAACTTGTGTCTAAAACCCGCCCACTGATTGGGGTTGTACTCCAAACCCTGAGAGCAGCCACCCTCTCTGGGCACTGGGAGTGCCACAGGGGCGCCCAGGTCCATGGCATTTGGGCTGACCGGTGACAAGGAGAGCAGGGTGGGCATGTGGCACTTCTGACAGAGGAAGCTGTGTGGTGGGCCCAGCTGTGAGCATCTGGAGACCGGGCAGCAGAGCCCAGAGGGTCCGTGTTCTGGCACTGCTACCACGGCCTTGAAGAGGTGCCAGGCTGGAGACTCAGGTGAGAGGTGGGCCAGGAGGCAGCAGGAAGGGGCTGGTGGGGGAGAGAATGAGCTTATGTCTAAGTTTAAGTGAAACTTTCCTGAATGCCCTCCAGGGCAGGTCTGCCTTCCTGCCGTGGACTCGGATCCTGGGCATCTAGGCACCACGGTTCCCAGTCCCCAGAGGACAAGGCCTGTCAGGGACACACCCTTTTGCAAAGCACTTTTGTGCCAGACATGCTGCTGCTACACCCCTGAAGGTGGCTCGCAGGTGATCGAAGAACCAGAGGTATCCAGGAGGCTGGTGGCCTTGGACGCATGCGCCTGCAGAGCCACACGCTGGTCCCCTTTGCCCCCGGTTGGTGTGGCAGGCCCTCTGTATGGTTGTGGACTTTCCCTGATGCTTAGAATAGACACTGCGTCCGAATACCACACTGAACTGCTTGCACTGGATGCTGCTGCTTGTAAACATTCCTCCTGTGTTTTCAGCCAAGGCCTAGGACCCTTGGCGCCTCCTGCTCCTCCAGGGCCCAGATGCCTTGGGCTGTTCTCAGGGAACCCCCAGCCCTGGGGTCTGCCCCTCAGAAAGCTGGCTTGAGGGGCGCCTGGGTGGCTCAGTGGGTTAAAGCCTCTGCCTTCGGCTCAGGTCGTGATCTCAGGGTCCTGGGATTGAGCCCTGCGTCGGGCTGTCTGCTCTGCAGGGAGCCTGCTTCCCCCTCTCTCTCTACCTGCCTCTGCCTAGTTGTGATCTCTCTGTCAAATAAATAAATAAAATCTTAAAAAAAGAAAGAAAGAAAGAAAGAAAGCTGGCCTGACATTGTGTGGGGAGGCAAGCAGCAAGGGCAGCCTGTGAGTGAATGTTGGACGGTCGATCCTTCCCCTTTCCAAGCTGGACGGCACCTCGGTAGCCATGCTCCAGGCAGGGGCCCGTGGGTCGGGAGGTCTGCAGCGCAGACCGTGCACGTTCTTGGAATGCCCAGGTGCGTTTACGTTGCACTAGAGGCCGGGCGCCCAGCTGTGTTTGGAAGCTAAGTCTCTCCAAAGTGGCTCTTGAGAAAGGAAGGTACGCTTTCATGTCAAGGGGAGGCTGGAGGACAGAAAGCTGGGGGCCCGAGGGCACACCTGTGCCCAGTTACAGCCACCTGGGTGGGTGTGTTTCCTACCTCTTCTATGGCGCGACCACAGCACCCTTGCAGAAAAGTGCACAGAACAAGTTTGCATACTGTTGTACTATCACGGAGTGGACACCTGGGTAACCACTGAAGTCAGAGGCAGAGCCCTGACGCTGGCTCTGTTCTCGTCCTCAGGAGGCAGCCCCCTGGCCCCTCGTTCTTGCCTTACCATTCGGAACATGCATCTCCAAAAAGCATAGACTTGTTAGGTCTGGTTTTTTTTTTCTTATTTACAAAAATGGCACCATGCAGAACAGCTTCCTTTGTATGGGACTGCTTCCGCTCAGCTCTACTTTGTGAGCTCCACGGTGGGTGCGTGTAGCTGTAGGGCACTGTGTGGGATTTTCCTGTGCGGTGTTCCACTGGATGTGTGTGAATGCTCATTCTACTGTCAGTAGAGATCTGGGTCATCCACTTGGGGCTGAGAAGCTTAAGGATTAAGACCCCAGTCTGGGTCTCCGGGTGCCCGGTGCATGCGTGTCTGTGGATTGGACCCTGGAACCAGAGGTGGGGCATCGGCCACAGGGTGTGCATGTACTGGGTGGCTCAGAAGGTGCCAGGCTGCCCCCAGTGCAAGTGCCCCCACCCCCGCGCTGCTTTCTGGGTACAGCCTCATTTGCATTTTCCTGACCACTTAATGAGCCAGCCCTCTTCTGCAGTCGTTAGCCACTGGGATAGAGTCTCCCTTCAATCCCCATTTCTCTAGCAGACTGACTACCTTTTTCTCATTGAGTTACAGGAGTTTTTTTTATATTCTAGATGTGGCTGATATTTATATCACCAGGTGCTGCTCCCACAAAGTGACTTACAGTTCTCACTCTATGATGTGTCAATGAGTGGAAGTTAGCCATTTAAATGGGGTCAGAGCTGCATCTTTCCCTTATGGCTGGTGCTTCTGTGTCATGTGAAGAAGTTCCAGCAACAGGTCGTGAAGAGCTGATCTCTCAGGAGCTTCCCTCCTGTTCCTTTTTGGCCCACACTGCAGCTGGAATTGGCTGTTGGTGAGGTGTGCATTCTTTGTTTCTATATGGATAGCCAGTGGTTCCATCCTCCCTTCCCTCATTTGTCCTCCAAGTTCAGGGACACGGGTGGCTGAGGAAGTGGATGGTGCAGGGTGGCTTCGAGGCAGAGGTGTG
The DNA here is from genome assembly GCF_002288905.1 of Enhydra lutris kenyoni. Classification (NCBI taxonomy): domain Eukaryota; kingdom Metazoa; phylum Chordata; class Mammalia; order Carnivora; family Mustelidae; genus Enhydra; species Enhydra lutris. The sequence goes on along the minus strand of NW_019154092.1, from coordinate 3,389,796 downwards.
GGAGCAGCGTGCCCAGTGGGCAGAGAACCAGGGTGATGGGAGCAAGGTCTCAGAGGTGGCTGGGGAGGTTGGGAGATTGGCTGCATCATGCAACCAAGTTTGTCAATGGAGGGTGGCAGTGAATATCTTGAGGAAAATGGGAGGCAGCTCTCTCCCAGTCACAGAATGGAGTCACACACCTGAGGAGGAGGAAGGGGAGGAAGAAGCCTTGGGGCATCAGCATGAACTTGTGAAGTTTTGAAAGTATATACCCAAAGATAGGTGCAGAAATACTTGTGTGTGTGAGTGTGTTTGCCTGTGTGTGTGTGTGAGGGGTGTGTATGTATGAGCTATGTTTCCATGTGTGAGTGAGGTGTGTGTGTAAAGTATGTCTGTGAGTGTGAATGTGTGCATGAGGTGTGCTTGTGTGTGTTTGAGGTATGTTTGTGTGTGACTGTGTGTGTGAGGTATGTTTGTGTGTGTGAGGTATGTTTGCATGTGTGGGTGAGGCATGTGTGCGTGAGGTGTGTTTGCATGTGT